>NC_056747.1:415868730-416004900 GCF_019279795.1 Protopterus annectens | reverse complement strand
GGAGCATTGTACTCTATAATGGGTCTAATGAGTGACAGTAGAGGGGAACAATAGGTTCATAGGTAGGTACTAGGCTATCTGCCCAAGGGCATTTTAAGCCTAGCTAGAGTGTGTCGGCTGCCGCCCCATTGATTAATTAACTGAGCCTCCATCAAGCAGAGCCAATGAAGTGATCTCAGGGGTGTATTTTCTGTTACCCATCCACCTCGTCAAGGCTTCTCTTGAGTGTTAGTGAGGGCTCTGCCTAATGTAGTTAGGAATTTTGTTCCAAAGCATGGGGAGTCTCTGTGACAGGAATCTATCCCTCCAGCATGTTCTATTTATTGCTGTGGCGAGGTTTAGCTCACCAGGAACGATGGCTCACAGTGACTTGTAGCATGTCTATCAATTCTGCAAGCTGGACATGGCTTTGTAAGTCAGGCAGAGATCACCTCTGAGTATGCAATATGCCACTGAGTATAGCTGGAGTTTTTCAGTCGGGCTGCATAGGACATATGTTTGAAGCCAGTAATCCCTCTTGGTGAGGTGCTTTGTGGTCTTTCCAGCTGTTGGAAGTGTCTTGTGAGGTACATCCCTATGATGGGTCTGATGAGTGACGAGCAGAGGGCACTAAAACCTCTTTATTTCTAGATGAGAACCTTTAGTAATTAGATGGGCCACATAGAAGGATTTCCTAACTACTTTGGCAATATGATTGTCAGAGGAGAGATTACCATCTACCTGGGTCCCAGATCTCTTATTACCTCTTCTGTATTAAGGGGCTGCCACCTATGTGGTAATTCATGGGTGTTTTGTTCATAGGTTGGTACCAGGCTATCAGCCCTAGGGCCTGTACATGCCTAGCCATAACAATTCCCTGGCTATTTCTTCCGTGACTATTTACTTCCCTGGACCCTGTTCAGCAGGGCAACTGACGTGATCCCTGGGGTGAATTTCCTTTCTCCCATCCAATCGCAAGTGTTCCTTTTGAAGAGGGCCAGAGAGGCACTCTGCTTGACATGTATGGGCAATCTATTCCAGAGTCTGGGGAGTCTCTGGGTCAGGAACCTATCCCTCCAGCATGTTTTGTTTATTGTAATGACAAGGTTTAGATCCCTGGAGCGTGTGGCTCTGAGGGATTGGGATTTCTTTAAGTGTAGCATGTCCAACAGCTCTGGGTTTGACATGGCCTTGTATGTTAAGCCAAGATTGCCTCTGAGTAGACAATATGCGACATAGTATAGCTGGAGTTTTTTAAGGTGGACAGCATAGGGCATCTGCTTTAGGCCTGTGATTCTTTTAGTGAGGTATTTCTGTGGCCTTTCCAGTTGTTGCAGATGTCTTGAGAGGTATATACCAAACGGGGCGTTGTATTCTATAATGGGTCTAATGAGGGATGAGTACAGTGGGACAATGACCTCCTTTTTTTCTGGATGAAAACCCCTTAGTGATGAGGTGTGCCACATAGAAGGATTTCCTGACCTCTTTTATCCTGGATGAGAAACCTTCTGTGATGAGGTGTGCCACATAGAAGGATTTCCTGACTATTGTGGCGATGTGATTATCAAAGGAGAGACTGCTGTCCACCTGTGTCCCAAGGTCTCATACTTTTGGTGTTAAACTACTGCTTATGTGGTAGTTCATGGGTACAGAGTTTTTACCAAAGGAGATGACAATGCACTTTTTGGCATTGAGCTTGAGGCCATGGCTTTGACACCAGGCATCTGTCTCAGTGAGGCCCTTCTGTGGGATGTCCACATCATTAGGAGTTTAGATTATAGGTTCATACTAGACTATCTGCCCTAGGGCATTTATAAGCCTAGCCAGAGTGTGTTTGGCTTTCGCCAACCATTTTAAATTAATTTTGCTATGCCCTTTTTCGAGGTTAGTATACTGTGCCTCTGTCTAACAGTGACACAGAAGTGATACCGGGTAAACCTATGATCCCCCATCCACTCATCAAGATTCCTCTTGAAGAGAGTCAATGAGGGACTCTGCCTAACCTGGACTGGGATTTTATTCCAGAGTGAAGGGAGCCTCTGGGTTATGAATCTGTCCCTCCAGCATGTCCTATTTATTTCAGTGCTGAGGTTCAAGTCTCGAGCCAGAGCTCAATGGGATTTGGATTTTCTGAGGTGCAGCATGTCCATTAATTCCGGGTTGGACATGGCTTTATACGCCAGGCACAGATCGCCTCTGAGCAGGAGGTATGCCACTGAGTAGAGCTGGAGTTTCTTTAACCGGGCAGCATATGGCATCTGTTTGAGCCCTTTGATCCTCTTGGTGAGGTACTTTTGGGGTCTTTCCAGTTGCTGCAGGTGTCTGGTAAGGTACATCCCAAAAGGGGCATTGTACTCAATTATGGGCCTGATGAGGGATGAGTAAAGAGGCACGATGACCTCCCCTGATCTAGATGTGAATCCCTTCATGATTAGGTGGGCTATATAAAATGTTTTTCTAACCAGTTTGGCCACGTGGTTGTCAAATGAGAGATTGCTATCAACTTGGGTCCCCAGATCCCTAATTACTTCTTCTGTACTTAATAGATTACCACCTATGTGGTAATTTGTGGGCACTTTGTTTTTGCCAAAGTGAATGACTATACACTTTTTGGTGTTTAGCTTGAGGCCATGGCTCTGGTACCAGTTGTCTGTTTCTATGAGGCCCTTTTGGAGGATGCTTGTGTCGGCTGGAGAGTCAATTATAGCGCCCAGTTTGCAGTCATCTGTGAACTTGGTCAGCCACAGTCCTTCCGTGTTGGCCTGTACTTCCGAGAAATATATACCGAACAGGAGAGGTCGCAGGACTGAGCCTTGTGGGATGCCACTTGTAACTGGTGTGGAGTCTGACATGGCTCCTAGTTTGCAGTCATCTGCAAACTTCATTCGCCAAAGACCTTCTGTGTTAGCTTGTACTCTGGAGAAGTAGATACCACACACGAGAGGACCCAGGACTGAACCCTGTGGTACTCCACTTGTCACTGGTCTGAAGTTGGATTTGAAGTCTGCTACTTTCACAGTGTGGGTTCTGTCAGTGAGCCAGTTGGCAGCCCATCTTGTGACATAGGTATTTATACCTAGTTTAGTGAGTTTATCTATAATTCCAGAGTGGGGGGTGGTGTTGAAAGCCTTGACAAAATTTAGATAGGCTGTGTGAACCACCTTACCCTCATCTATAGCTTTGGTGACTGCTTCAAAGAAGTCTGTCAGGTTTAGGAGACATGATCTGCTTTTTACAAATCCGAAATGGGTGGGGTCCAGAGTTTAGACATTACCAGTGTCTTTGTTTCTAAGTTCCATGATGATACGTACCATGGCCTTGCAGACCAAGCTCATCAGGCTAATGGGGGGGGGGTTGTTCCCAGGGTCCATGGTGGCTCCCCCTTTGTGAAGTGGAATAACCATTGCTGTGTGCCTTTCAGTGGGAACAAAGCCTGAGGTGAGGCTATGATTGAACATGGTACTTAGGTGGGGTGCCAGTTCGTTCTGTAGTTCTTCTAGAATGCAGCCTGGGATGTTGTCAGGTCCCATGGATGCTGTATTATTGGATTTGGAGAGTGTTTATTTTTCCCTGTGCAGCTGTGATTCTTCCGTTATAGAGATGGGCCCCTTAGGGGGTGAGGGGGGGGGGGGTAAAGTTAGCACTGAACCTATCTGCCAGAATGTTGGCAATATGAGTTGGTTCTGTATATTTAGTGTCATTGTGCTGTAATTCAGAGCAGATCTGAGTGTTGCCATTGAGGTTCTTGACATAGCTATAGAATGCTTTGTGGTTGTCTTTAGAATCAGTGGCAATTTTGTTTTTGTAAATTAGTTAGGTAGATTCACTGAGAGTAAGCAAACGATTAAATATCTTATTTGAAACCTAGACTAATGCTCAGGCTTTAGAATGGCATTTACCACATGCACGCACCAAGCTACATTCCAAATGCTAAGTGGAGAACACTTAGTAAAAAATATAGCAGTAACGTATGTGCCAAAAATAATATAATTCAAATTTATAAGGCCTGATTAATGATAAGAGGGCAATAACAAATAATAATTTAGTCTAGAATGTCATGTTAGGTACCACATACATGCACAAGGTATACTGTAGCTGAGCCAGGAGCGGCCTTGGGTCTACTGGTGTCCTATGCAAAAGGGCTCCATGGCACCCCCAACACACCACCTGGTGCCCCCATCCTGGTCTACTTACACCAAATAAATATTGGAAAAGCGCCCCTGCTACAGTTGCAACAGTTTCTTTCTTCTGTTGTATAGTTTGTTTATGGCAGGGGACCACCAGATTGGCTTCCTTTTTTTGGAGGATAGCATCTTGGTTCTGTTAGGGATTGCACAATCCATGCACTCGTGTAAGTGCTTATAAAGTGCATTTGTGTAGGATTCAGCAGTCATACCTCTATTATCAGTCAGCATGGGTGTTGTGAAGTTTGCCACTTCTGTCATAAGAAGCGTGAAGTTGGCTTTGGAGAAATTTTTTACTGTGGTTTCCCTAGTGGGGGGGTGGGGGAGGGATGTGGATGTCTAGGGTCATTAGCTTGTGGTTGTATCTGACCAACGAGGAATTGACCTCTGGTGTGGAGCACCGGTTGCCCATGTTGGTAATAACCAGGTCTAGGAAATTGCTGCCCCTGGTGGGGGTGTGGATAAGTTGATCCATGGCATTGGAATTTATGAATTCCAGAAAACGTTGAGCACAAGAGTTGGTACATGAGTAGTTTTCCCAGTTAATGGTAGGGTAGTTGAAATCACCCATTATTAGGGTGTTAGGTTGTACCCTAATATTTTCCAGTGTATTAAGAAATGAGGAGTGGGAATCCTGGGGCATGGTGGGAGATCTGTAGCAAGCTACAATTTGGATTGTGGTCTTGCCCAGACCTAGTTGCACTTGGATAATCTCAGATGCATTATGCTGAGTAACTAGCCTAGAGGTGTGGATATCCTTAATGAATATGGACACACCTCTGCCTTTAGTGTTTCGGTCCAGGTTAGGTGGCCAAAAGGTGTGGTATGAATTATAGCCTGGTAGTGCAGGGGTACTCTCTGGAGCCTTGAACCAGGTCTCTGTCACTGCATGGGCCCCTTAGGGGGTGAGGGGGGGGGGGTAAAGTTAGCACTGAACCTATCTGCCAGGATATTGGCAATATGAGTTGGTTCTGTATATTTAGTGTCATTGTGCTGTAATTCAGAGCAGATCTGAGTGTTGCCATTGAGGTCCTTGACATAGCTATAGAATGCTTTGTGGTTGTCTTTAGAATCAGTGGCGATTTTGTTTTTTTTAAATTAGTTAGGTAGATTCACTGAGAGTAAGCAAACGATTAAATATCTTATTTGAAACCTAGACTAATGCTCAGGCTTTAGAATGGCATTTACCACATGCATGCACCAAGCTACAATGCTAATTGGAGAACACTTAGTAAAAAATATAGCAGTAACGTATGTACCAAAAATAATATAATTCAAATTTATAGGGTCTGATTAATGATAAGAGGGCAATAACAAATAATAATTTAGTCTGGAATGTCATGTTAGGTACCACATACATGCACAAGGTATACTGTAGCTGAGCCAGGAGCGGCCTTAGGTCTACTGGTGTCCTATGCAAAAGGGCTCTATGGCACCCCCACTACACCACCTGGTGCCCCCATCCTGGTCTACTTACACCAAATAAATATGGGAAAAGCGCCCTTGCTAGAACGGTGCCTAGTTGGCCTATGCCTAAGGCCAGCTATGAGCTAAGCTAAGCAATATCAGTAGCAGTACAAGTTCTTAAACAATGCAAAATTATAAGTTAAGTGACATGAATAGCATAACTGACACTGTTAGGCAGTTTAACTAACCACAGTGAACACTGAGCAAACTCAGCAAAAGTGAAGAAATAAAAAACGACACTAAGCTTCGATCCAAATATTTAATCCACTTTAGCGCCTCGGCAAAATAGCCTTCAATAAGTGATACAAAATACAACAAAAAAAATCTTCCCTTTATATACCCACCCAACTTCAATTAACAAATAATTAAGCAATAAAACAATTAAATTAAACACTTCCAGTTCAGTTCCAGATTGAGTCCTACTGGAGCAAGAGTGTTACTCTGGTTTAGGTAGGTGGATCAACACTTTACAAACCTAAACTGATTTGTGTTGAGAGATTTTTAGGTTGTTAATGTCTTTGTTTATGAAGTCTATAGTGATATGTTTCACAATCTTTCAGAGAAGTCTAGTCAAGCTTATTAATCTATACTTGCTAGCATTTGTGGTGTTGCTACCTTTATGAAGGACAACCAGTGCTCTTCATACCTCTCAATTCCTTAACACAAGAAATCTGTACGAAGCCTAAAATAATGTGGGGACAAAGGCCAAAAGATAGGGACAGATTGTTCTTGTTCATTTATTAAGCAGTTAGAATAACAGGATTTGTGTTAACATGCATTTTCTGAAGGATATGAAGTCTGAAACTCAAATATATGTCATTATTTAGTGACTTAATTCATCCATAATTTACCATAAAACCACAGATTTTATGAGGAACAGACCAAATATTTGAGGCAAAAATCTGGACATTCTGCAAAAATCTGTACTTCAACAAAGCATTAGTTTAAGGGTGTACACACTTATGCAACCTGCTTATTGTATGTTTTTTATTGTTTATATTGTTCCCCTAACATATTTGTTTGTTTTTCAATTGAATTGTGCAGGTTATAGGTCATATTAAAGGTGGGAAAAGTTTTGAAATGATTTATTGTGGCCTCATTTTTTTTATATCACAAAAATCTGTCATTTTAATAGGCGATGTGTACAGTTTTTATATCCACTATATACACACACACATGCACACACACGCACACACACACACGTATCTGTGTATGTGTGACGGTGTACATTTGTGTGTATATATTAGTGTGTGTTTTTACATTTTACAAATCATCAAAACCCCACATCAGCAAAGACGAGATCGTCAGGACAAGAATATTGAAATCCCATTTCCACAAGCAAGCTGAACAACGAAGAGTAAGTAACCTGTTGTGCATGACAATGAACTTTGTCCTTTTCCCAACTGTAGTGCCATCTTGGAGTTGTTATAGTTATTGGATGGGTTAGGGATGGTGTGATTTAGGTTTTGTTTCTATTTGAGTAATTGGTTACTTACCCTGAGAAGATCTTTTTCTGCTGGTTCGCTTGAAATGGGATTTCAAAATTCTCATCTCAACGATCTCGTCTTCAATGATGTGTGGTTTTGATGATTTGATGTGTGTGTGTGTGTGTGTGTGTGTGTGTGTGTGTGTGTGTGTGTGTGTGTGTGTGTGTGTGTGTATATATATATATATATATATATATATATATATATATATATATATATATATATATATATATATATATATATATATAAATGTGTGTATATGTATATATATATATATGTATATATATATATATATATATATATATGTGTGTATATATATATATATATATATATATATATATGTGTGTGTATATATATATATATATGTGTGTGTGTGTGTGTGTGTGTATATATATATATATATATATATATATATATATATATATATATATATATATATATATATATATATATATGTATATATATGTATATATATATATATATAAGCGCTACAGAATCCTGAAAGCCCAAAATCCTGAAGCCCACATTCCAGAAAACTCAAAATACTGAAAACATACAGGATACCAACACTTACTATATTCCAGCACAAGTACATACAGAAACAAATAAAACACAAACTATATTACTTGTATCCATTAATTACAGGTGTAATGATACTATTCTGCATGTATAAGGACACCGTACACCCAACCATCAGTTCTGCATACAGGGACCCTATGTCCATTAATTACAGTTGTAATGACACTATTCTGCATGTATATGGGCATACTACACCCACCCATCAGTTTTACATACAGGGACCCTTTATCCATTAATTGCATGCGTAATGACACTACTCTACATGTATAAGGGCACCCTACACCCAGCCATCAGCTCTACATTCATGGACCCTGTATCCACTCGTTACACTTGTAATGACACTGTTCTACTGTTCTACACACACACACACACACACACACACATATATATATATATATATATATATATATATATATATATATATATATATATATATATGTATGTAAGGACATCCTATACCCGTCTGTCAGTTCTGCATTACGGTTCCCTGCATCCAATAAGTTAAAGGTGTAATGGCACTATTCTGCATGTGCATGGACACCCTACACCTAGCCATCAGTTCTACATACAGTACCCTGTGTCCATTAATTACAGGTGTAATGACTATATTATGCATGTGTAAGGACAGCCTACACCCAGTCATTACAGGTGTAATGAGACTATTCTACATGTATAAGGGCACGGTACACCCAGCCATGTCAACCTCTGTTTCTCAACTCTTCTCTTAGGCAGCTATTTGTGGTTCCTGACTTTCACTGAACTTATTTTTTCACATCTGTTCCAAGTGTGTTGCAAGCCTATAAATAGGGCTCTTACGACTGTATACATAGCTTTATTATGATTTTCTGCATATATCAATCTGCACTGAAAATTCAGTTTCTTGAAGTTTGTTACATTAACCAAAAATTGACTAAATATATAAAAAATGGTTGTATAATTTTCAGTTTGTGGTAAGAGAAGCCCAAGTCAAATGGTCTGCATGCTAATTACTCTACAATTACTACAGTCATCCTTGGCTTTCTGTTAAGTGTTTTTCATCTTGTACATACTGGGTTAAACAATGGGTGCCAGCAGAGGTGAAAATGGTCATATTCAACTTGATGAGGTGCTAAGTGCATTGGTGTCTGGCTTAATACTGACTTTCATTTCAGTGAATGAGACATTTAAATGCTGAGCTGTTAAAACACTACTCTAAACCATTTTGTTGATTTTACAGAAGAGGTCTAGATCCCTAGACAGAGTATTTCTGATGCCATTTAACTTGTTGATGTGCAGTAAATCCATCAGTCATGTGCTGGAGGATACATTGTATGATAGACCTGGGTTACCTTTTTGTTGTCTCTGGAGTGCCAGGTATAGGCTTTGAGTGAGTCAATGTAGGACTTGTTTAGGTCTTGTATCCTTTTAATAAGGCTTCTCTGTGTTCTAGGCCTTGTTGTCTTTTAGTGAGGTGTCTCTGTGCATTCCAGTTGTTGAATGTGTCCAGACAGATGCCAAACAGGACATTATACTCCCCAAATTATGTTAGCATACTACAAGATGGTCTCATAGCAACAAATGACAGGTGTCAAAGTCATGACCTTAAGTTAAGCGCAAAAAAATGTATTATCATACCATTCTGCAAAAGCATGGCCCCTACTGATTACCACATCAACAGCAATCCCCTAAGCACACAGCCTGTGTTGAGAGGCTTGGGTACTCAGGATGACAACAATCTCACATTTGACTAGCATGTGGCAGCAGTGGTCAGAAAAGCCTATACTTGGTTCATTTCATAAGTAAAGGAATTGCATCCAGAAAAAAAGGAGATTATTACCTCTCTGTACTCCTCCTTCATTAGGTCAATAATTGAGTATAATGCCCCATTTGGTATGTAGCTCTTCAAGCACCACCAACTGGAAAAGCTACAGTGGTGCCTCAGGAGATTCCATGGCCTCCAACACCTGTCCTGTGGTGACAGGTTGAAATCACTGTTGCTCTGCTCGGTATTGTGCAGATTGCTCAAAGGTGATCTGTGTCTCACATACAAGGCAATCTCAGACCTTGGCCTACTAGAGATGCTCCATAGCTGTAAGTCTAACTACTCACACATTACCCACTTAAAAGGCCTAAATCTAATATTCCACATCAAAAAATCTGCTGGAGAGACAGGTTGGTCTCCCAGAGGCTGCCCTGTGTCTGGAATGGCCTTCCCATGCATGTCAAATGGAGTACCTCAATGACCCTTTTCAAGCGCAACCTTGATGAGTGCATGGGAAACCAGATTTTTTTCCCAGAGGTTCCACCTGTGTCCTTCATTGACAGGGGTGACAGGTGTTGACTGTGGTTTCTTTTTTTGTGGATAAACACTTGGCTAGGTTTGTAAGGGCCTCAGGGCCATTAGCCTAGTAACCTCCTATGATCCAATGGTTTATTTATATATATATAAATATGCCTGTTAGCTAGCTCCCAGCTTGGCTTTAGGCCATTTCATAGTACCACCTCAGCCCTACTCTCCATCTCTAATGTCATAAACCATTACCAAAATAATAATAAACTATCCTCAGCCCTCTTTCTTGATCTCTCCAAGGCCTTCGATATGGTTAACCACCAAAAACTCATACATACTCTGAAGGCCTTCTCCTTAGATAACCATGCTCTCCAATGGTTTCAGTCTTACCTCTGTGGTAGGCAACAGGCTGTCCTTTGGTAGGACAGACTATCCTCCCTTCTACCCATCACCCTAGGAGTTCCCCAGGGATCTACTCGAGGACCCCTTCTTTTCCCTATCTTTATTAATGACCTCCACTCTGTCATCCAGGAAGCAATATGCATTCAGTAAGCAGATGACTCCACTTTAATCTGCTCTGCCACTTCCCAGGCAGAACTATTAACACTGTCCCAAAATACATTTAATACTGTGGAAAATTGTCTCTCTAATCATCATCTGATATTAAACCCTAAAAAAACAAAGCTGCTACTTTTTCCCCCCACTCGCAGGTCCTCACCACTATTCTTTACTATTAAATCTAATAATGGCACCATTATCTCCCCAGAATCCCAAACTAAAGTCCTAGGCATAATAGTAGATTACAGTCTTAAATTTGATATGCATGTGAGCCAAACTATCAAAACCATCAATAAAAAACTTGGCTCCCTATACAAAATTAAGCCTTTTCTTATTTCACTTGCTAGAACTGCCATTGCTCATTCCCACCTACTCTCTACCCTTCTCTATGCCTCCCCTCTATTTACCAATCTGAACAAATCTGACCTTAACAAGCTCTCAAACTGTTATAACCACATTGCTAAATTTGCCACAGGCACAGCATTTCGGACACACCACTGTCATAACCTAAATATGCAAGGGTGGCTTGAATTACTGAGCCTACTTCAATACAACCAACTTTTAGTTGCATATAAAGTACTCAATCAACCTGAAAACACACCTGCACTTAAAAACGTCATAGCCACTATAGTAACCTCAGACCACTTAAATCATCAAACAGATTAATGGTCCAAACATTCAAAACCAACAACTCAGCGGGGGACACCCTGTTTGCCAACTCTGTTAGCAAAACTTGGAACTCCCTCCCTGCCGATCTTACTCTAGCACCATTACTAACTCAATTCAAAAAAAGTCTCAGCCAACATTTTATTATTCACTGGCTATGCCCTTGCTCTAATCCTAACTAGCGTCTTTTTCATAATTTTGCCAAACAGTGCTACATCCAAACTGAGCCATAATTATTAGTCTAGATACTTATAAGTTTCATAATGTCTGATTGTTTAACTTGCTCGACTATGCAGAGTCTGCATACTGTTTGTAACGTGTATTATATCATGTTTTTTGCCTGTAATTTTCTTTAAACATGTATTATATTATGTTCTTTCCTTTCCCTGTATTTTTCTGTATTTATTCCTGCATTCTTCTGCATGTTGTGATTGGAACTTTTCTTCTCGGGTCTCCGCTGAAAAAGGACATGTATCCAGTCGGACTATCCCAGTCAACAAATGTAAAATAAAATAAATAAATTATATATATATATATATATATATATATATATATATATATATATGTACACACGAGTGCTTTAATCTTGAAATTCTGAAATGTCGAATTTCAGTATTTTGGGACTCTAAAGCCGAATGTTTACAATAGCGAAAGTTCATAATCGCGAATTGGAATATCTCAAATTCGCGGTTATGACCTTATGTGACGTAATGTCTGGGATTGTGTGTTGATGGTGCGCAATGTCGTGTGTGGATCTAGGTGTTATGTCAGGTAAGTGAGTGTTTTGTAAGGGTTTTGAGTGGGAGTTAGAGCGTATGTGAATGTGCTGATGTGTTTGATGTGTGTGTGAGGGACTGGAGAATGTGCGTGTGTGAGTTTGCTTTTGTTTCCTGTTTGTGCGATCTCGGAGTTAGTATATATAAGTAGGGGTGGTGTTGGGGGGCAGGGGGGCGTATGAGTTGTGTATGTGTGTAGTTTTGTTTGTTTATGTTGCGATGTGCGTGTTGTGGTGTATGTATGGTGTAGTGTGTGTGGTTTGTTTGGTGTTTTGAATTTCGCGGTTTTGCTGTTTCAGTGTTTGTGGATTTGGTTTCATGGTCTCGAGGTACTGAAATTCGATATTTCAGTATTTCAAGATTATGAAGTGAATATATATATATATATATATATATATATATATATATATATATATATATATATATATATATACATACACACACATGCACACGTGTGTGTGTGTTTGCATTTATATATATATATATATATATATATATATATATATATATATATGTGTGTGTGTGTGTGTGTGTGTGTGTACACGTGCAAATGTATGATGAGAGTCACAACTATCTTCTGTAGTGGTAATGTTATGGCAACAGCTTTTTTTTTTTTGTTTAATATGCTGGCTAGCATTATGGACAGGGTTATCATGTGTTACTACTGTGACTAGGGTTGCCAGCTGTCCGGTTTTTGACCGAACTGTCCGGTTTTCAGACAAATTGTCCTCATGAAGTCTGGTTTTTTTTTGTGCCGCCAGAGGAGAGGAGAAAGTAAATGTATCCAGCTCGAACGGGAGCGGTACGATACACTACTAGCTACTACACAACAATGAAATGCTTTTAACTTCAGTATTCCTGGTAGCTACATAGTTTAGACAGTACATACATTAACTTAAGTGGCAGTGATGTAATGCAAATGGACAAATTTTATTTTCTGCTATACGGATTGTAGAGATATCACTGGAAGGCAGTACTCCACGGTGGGAAAACTGTATTTCTTTAGCTATCATTATCCTACCAACTACCAAGCAGTGACAATAGAAATCTTATAGCAAGATTTAAAATGCTTAAGCACTCTGCCAACATTGCCCAGTGTTGCATTGTAGTACACTCAGACTGATTTTAGAACTTCACCATGCAGTGTAATACTGCTAGCAATTAACACGCCCTGATTTGTATTATC
This sequence comes from Protopterus annectens, assembly GCF_019279795.1. Lineage (NCBI taxonomy): Eukaryota > Metazoa > Chordata > Ceratodontiformes > Protopteridae > Protopterus > Protopterus annectens. The sequence continues at coordinate 415,991,749 of NC_056747.1, read as the reverse complement.
CTCATCTACTATGTTGAACCGTATTCCATGAAACAAATTGTGTTTTGCTTTTGGGCACTTGCAGTTACCCAACATTATTTTGCTTTCGCTTGATTCTGTCGCAAGGGACCACATTGAAAAATAAAACTATCTCTTTGCCATGTTCAGAAAATGGCAAGTGTGCTAGCTGCATGTGATTTCTTTTCCTACATGCATCTTTCTTAGATCTAGAGGCTTGAGTCATATTTCATTCAGTCTTATTGCCATTTTACAACTGCATAGCGCGGTCCAGTCTGCATCTTCATAAACTTGTATTAGAGCGCATTGTTGTAGGAAGTTACCTGTTTTAACCCGCAACTTTGGCGTGATATAGAAAAACATTAATGAAACTCTTTAAAGTATGTGTGCTTTTCTGAGATTATGACGTATACTTTGAAAGTAACATAAAACATGTCACCTGTTAGAAATCCATTCATCCACAACCCCTTTATCCCATTTTTTGCATATGTGACATGTAAAGAAAAAGAGTGGGAGGTCAGTCGGACCCAGTACAAGATCTTAAGTACTAGCATCTGAAATATCACACTAGGGGCAGTAACACTTAGCTCAATTGACCCCCACACAATACAGGCGCAGCCAAGGACTGAAACTTCCTAATCCGAAGTACGAAACGGAAAATATGTTACATCTGAACAACTGAGTACTTGTCCCACGCCCCAGTACAAACAGTATTTGACAGAACTTTCAAAATGCAAGGGAATGTTAAGACCATCATTTCTGAATGAGCAGTAAAGTGATGTTATTGACTTAAACGATCTTATGTGGTAAATCAAAACTTACAATTTTTTAATAGCAAAGATAACTGCTTACATTTTTTTTTGGATTTTTTTAATCAGATTTACCACCATGTGCACAGGCTGCTAGCTCTTGACGTTTTATCTCCATGGATCATCCATAATTAGGTTTAGGAACATAGAAAATAAATAACTGGAGAAAAATGCACCATATTGACACTTTTCATCAATACTGATACTTACATCTACAGCAGCCTAGCAGTGCAATTAGTGCCGCCTGTGTTCTTTTCTCCCCTTTAAGTACGGCTTAAGTCATCAAAGTGGGTGGTCCCATCAGCTGATGTCACTGTGATGTCACAAAATAGGTGGGGCATGGGCGGGAGAGGGGGTGGGAATGGGTGGAGTTATGTGTAATGCGAGGGGCGTGACTTTAGTCCAGTTTTAGCTGCAAAGAAACCTGGCAACCCTAACTGTGACACAAGGAGGCTTTGCTGGTTACAGCGGATCCAATAATCTAAAAACTCTTATACATCCATAAACCAAATAGCTCAGATAATATTAGGACCACAGATGTACATCTACTCCCACAAATAAATGCACATGATGGAGGTATAGATTTACAACACAGTGATTACCCACCTCTCTAGAACAAACTAACTCTCCCAGTTTAACAGTGTAACACACTTTCTGCCTTTAAAAAGGATAACTAGTTGGATATTCATAAATTCATCAAGCCTGGCCCTTCTTGAAAAGGGAGGACTGGCAAAGCTGAAACGTCCTTGCAACTCAACTGATTTGCATCTCCTATGAACCTATGACATATGACTAAATTACAGCCTTCTATGGAAGCAGAGTTAGTGGGCATAACATGCTTAGGCCTGCTTTCCTGGTGACTGTTGGGTGACAGGAATGGAGCTGCGGTATGTGGAAGTGGAGAAGGAGTCTTGTCTGCACTGAAGGTTGAAATCTTTTATAGTGTGTCAAGAAGACTTGTACAAAAGGTATATACATGATATTTTTACAGACAGTGTGTGCACTGGTGAGTGCATTGCAAGACCATAACATGTTTACATGACTACAAGAAAAAAGGTATACAAGTCAAAATAGTGTAATGTACTTTTTCCTTTTAAAGAAAACAAATTCCACCCACAAGGGCCGAAACTAATAAATGATGAAACCACCGCCAAGCACAGTCCCACTTCCAATAAGGCAGCGTTTGTATATTCTGACACCAATTCCACTCCTTTTCACTTTGAAGCAGCAATAATTTATTATAACAACTTTTTTTAACCAAAAAAAACACATCCACGACTAAGCGCTTTCGCCAAACATCTGGCTTCTTCAGCTTCTTGAAGAAGCCAGATGTTTGGCGAAAGCGCTTAGTCATGGATGTGTTTTTTTTGGTTAAAAAAAGTTGTTATAATAAATTATTGCTGCTTCAAAGTGAAAAGGAGTGGAATTGGTGTTACTTTTTCCTTTTGTGTTTCAGGCCATCTTCAGACTTAACCCAACTCATACATTTAGAGGTTTTGCTTCTTCCAGGGGAAGCACATCATTAAAATAAATGTTTCCTCTCATGCCAACTTTGTTTCTCAGCACTTCTCAAAAATAATTTAAATGAAAGTCAGGGGAACCACAAAGATCAGCTGCCCAAGAGATTTGTGGTTCCCCTGACTTTCACTGAACTTATTTTTTCACATCTGTTCCAACGATGTTACAAGCCTATAAATATGGCTCTTACAAATGTATACATAACTTTATTATCATTTTCTGCAGATATCAATCTCCACTGAAAATTCAATTTCTTGAACTTTGTTAAATTAACTAAAACATTGACTAAATATATAAAAATAGTCGCATAAATTAAAGTTTGTGGTAAGAGAAGCCCAAGTCAATTGGTTTGCATGTTAGTTATTCTAAAATTGCTACAGTCATCCTTGGCTTTCTGTTAAGTGTTTTTGATCTTGGATATACTAGATTAAACAATGGGTGCCAGCAGAGGTGAAAATGGTCATATTCAACTTGATGAGGTGCTAAGTGCATTGGTTTCTGGATTGGCATTGACTTTCATTTCACTGAATGAGACATTGAAATGCTAAGCTGTTAAAATGTCTTTTGCAATTGAATGTATGTATTTATCTGAATGTGTTAACCAGTGTTATCTATTCATGCATTCATTACAAAGTAGTAAAGTCAGATATTGTCTTTGTGCATCATGTGGAGAAACAAGACTTGGCTTAATTGTTTGGGGGCAGGTATGCTGTTTTATGAAATAATATGTGTGTCACTTTATACAGAATTCTACTTGGTTGTGGAAGTTATAGTCATAACGGAAGGTTGGGCAAGAGATTATTGTAGTCTTTTTTTATTAAATTAATACTGTTTTTTTAACAATTTTAATTTTTCTGGTTGGTGAGACTGGGATTATAAATGACTGTCACGATTTGCTATAGGTGACTTGAATTTTGAAGTAAGTTTTACAGATAATGGCAGTATTCTGCTGGTTAAGCTGCTCTGTAGAGTCTGTGCAAGCCATCTGGAGAAGCAGTCAACATTGTAGGAGATGGTTGCTTGAAGAGTTAATGGGACATGTTTAGAATAGACACTTGGACATTATAGGTAAGTGAACATTTTTATGTTTGGGAGATTCTAATTTAGACTGTATGTTATTGATGTCATCTCTTGTGTTTTGCTTTCATTACTGGAGAAATTTAAGTGGACAGTATGTATTTGATGTACTTGTTTCCATCTTGCATGGTTTATATAGTGTAAAGCTTTGCATTATAGGTTTAATTCTACACAGGTTCCTAGTTTTCCTGCACTCTGAGTGTGCAGTAATTTAGGTGTGTGTTTGTGTTAATAGAGACATGTTATCTCCATTGCATACTGGTTATTTTTTTACTGATGGCGTGGGAGTCCTATTTTCTAGGAGATTCGCCATGTTCGTTTTGCTTTGCTCTGCTGGGTTTGAGCTCAACCGAGAAGATGTGGTCATTGTTGAAGGTTTTAGTGTGGCTTATTAGTTATGTATTTTTTATACAGCAGTTATTGTGTTTTCCTTTTGTGGATAGTGACAGTAAGTTTATAATTAGTTTTGTTGTGGGGTGCTGTATGTGAAAGTGATTATGGCCATGTTTTATTGTTCAAATACTAGGTAGTTTTTTTCTGCTGGCTCAATTGAAGCAACAGCCCACTTCACACACAGACATGGCTCCAGTGAGACATTATTGTACATGCTTACAAGCCTACTGTAGGATGCTACAGGTTACTTGTATGTTTTTATGTACATGTTTACAAGCCTACTGTAGGATGCTACAGGCTACTTGTATGTTTTTATGTACATGTTTACAAGCCTACTGTAGGATGCTACAGGTTACTTGTATGTTTTTATGTACATGTTTACAAGCCTACTGTAGGATGCTACAGGTTAGTTGTATGTTTTTATGTACATGTGTACAAGCCTACTGTAGGATGCTACAGGTTACATGTATGTTTTTATGTACATGTTTACAAGCCTACTGTAGGATGCTACAGGTTAGTTGTATGTTTTTATGTACATGTGTACAAGCCTACTGTAGGATGCTACAGGTTACTTGTATGTTTTTATGTACATACTTACAAGCCTACTGTAGGATGCTACAGGTTACTTGTATGTTTTTATGTACATGTTTACAAGCCTACTGTAGGATGCTACAGGTTACTTGTATGTTTTTATGTACATGTTTACAAGCCTACTGTAGGATGCTACAGGTTAGTTGTATGTTTTTATGTACATGCGTACAAGCCTACTGTAGGATGCTACAGGTTACATGTATGTTTTTATGTACATGTTTACAAGCCTACTGTAGGATGCTACAGGTTAGTTGTATGTTTTTATGTACATGTGTACAAGCCTACTGTAGGATGCTACAGGTTACATGTATGTTTTTATGTACATGCTTACAAGCCTACTGTAGGATGCTACAGGTTACATGTATGTTTTTATGTACATGTTTACAAGCCTACTGTAGGGTGCTACAGGTTAGTTGTATGTTTTTATGTATCAGATTATTTTGATTCTCTTTCATTATTTATGTCAATTCTTGAATTTGGAGTACATGTTGTAGGAAGAAATAAGTATGACTGATGCATTCAGTGCATTGTTGTGCCATGATTTGTACATAACTAGTAGATTCATATGTTTATACTAGGCTAAAGACCACCAGAGTCGTTACAAGTCCAAAATCATGTATAACTTTTAAATATTACTCTAATTCACATTAGTAGGAGGAAAATGGATTTTCATCAACATGGATTTCCTAAAGACTGACTGTAATGTCTGACATTATGGACCAACTGTAGTCTTCAGTGATTTACCAGAAGATGTAAACATTTTATAATGAGAAGCGTAAATAATATGAGGCAAAATGAGCGATAGTTGAGCATTATGAAGTAGTTAATGACCAGCAATGTTGCTTTCTTATTTTTTCAGTCTGATGATTTTTCTTGTGGTGTGGGTGGACAGTTATTTCCACAGATTTCCTTATCTGTGTATAATTTTTATTTTGTTTTTTGGCTGGGTAGTTGTTGCAATTATAAGTTGTATATCAGATTATATTGTATTATATTAGTGGGGTGTAGGCAGGGGAAGCATTTGTAAGGACAAGGTCATACATGTTATTTGTTTACTGAAGTGTGACTACCAGGAAAGTCTAACTGAGTAGGTGTCTGTTTTTATCTAGATAAAGTTAGGAAGTGAGTGAAAAGGGCAAGTAAGGAGGTGTAAGGTATGATTAGGAACTTGTTCATATTTAGGAATATCATTATCCTGAGGCTGAACAAAAACCGAGACAGATTTTGGCGGTTATCTAACAGTGTAGTACCTCGTGGGCGGTACTGCGCAGGTTAGGGCGTGTCCATATTGATTGGCAGGTCAGCGCACATTTGAGTGACACTGAGTGTTCCCGTTTTGCCTGAATAAGTAACCTGCCAAATGTTGCACTCTGTGAATAACAATAACCGCTAATCATATGTGGGGTTGCCACCTTTTCAAATGCCCAAAGTAGGACATTTTTGGTACAAATGACAGATTTTGCAGGATGAAATATACACATTTGAGTGACACTGAGTGCTCCCCTTTTGCCTGAATAAGTAACCTGCCAAATGTTGCACTCTGTGAATAACAATAACCGCTAATCATATGTAGGGTTGCCACCTTTTCAAATGCCCAAAGTGGGCTTAGTCTGTTTCTTATAACATTAGGTGTTTTGGATACAGAGTTTTATGCAACTATTACATAAAGTATAGGAAATAATTTTGCCCTAAAATCTCAGGAAATTTGCCATTTTTACAATTTTTTTGCAGGACACAACTGCCCAAAGAGGGGACTGTCCCTCGCAAAGTAGAACAGGTGGTAACCCTATATGGTCTGTTTCTCGTATATTTTGTGATTTCCTGGTAAAGCACTGAAGATTAACGTCATTAAATAATGACATGCATTTGAGTTTCAGACGGCATTTCCTTCAGAAAAGGCATGTTAACACAAATCCTGTAATTCTAGCAACTTTTTAAATTTTTATGAGTAAGATTTTGTCGCCATTATTTTAGGTTTTCTCCAGACTCCAGATTTCTTGTATTAAGAGCTCCAGAGGTATGCTTTGCATCCTTCATCTCGGTGACAAACAAGAGAGAAAGCCACACACACCATATTGCACTTTACTACCTTGAAATACATGAGTTACTACACGGTATCTCTTTTGATTCCACTTACAGATAAAACTTCACTTTTTTATGCCAACACAAATATATTTTCAAGTTTTTTTAAACATCTGCATTAATCAATATGTTTTCTTTATTGTGCCGTAAAACTATATTCATTCTAGCTATGTGATCATCCAGGACAGGCTAAGATGTACTTATTTATTTGCTACTCTTATAGTACAGTCCTTATATGGACATCTGCAGTCCCAGAAAATATTTAATAGTGCAAATACTCTACCCCCGGGATTCATGAAGCTCGGCGCAAGGCCGGCATAAGGCTTGCGCCGGCTGTGCGGCGTATATATTGTGTAGTCGCGCCATATGCATAGTAATGAAGGAGCGCAGCCACCACAGCCACGTGCATAGGAAACGTGCGCGAGTGCATAGGGCATATCGAAGTTGCGCAGGGAGGCGTATCAATGTCGGCTGTCGATGAGCAACCTAAACTGCTGAATATTATATTACGCCTGTAATAGTAATCGCACCTATCAGTGTCCGTGGAGACTGAAACGTATGCAAAGCATGCAAGATAGTCCCTGTGAACAGAAAATGAAGAAGCAAACACAAATGCACGGTAGGGAATAACGGGTCCCTACCCTTGAACAAATGACATGAAATCCGTGTGCCCGTAGTCCAACGTAGTGTTGATAGCTATACCATGTGGAAGTAAAACGTATCATATGTTAGTGCGCCGCCAGGAGGCACGTCCAGCCCAATGGAGAGGGTCACCAGCTGACCCATAATGTGAGGGAGGGTACATAGCTGTGCAGATGTGTCCATAACAAAATACACGAGGAGAAATGTAGATATATGTAGTGACCATATGTCCGAATCATATACAAAAGGTATTTCTGTATTTCACATACCAAATGTGATAGGAAATAGAATACGCATGTAAATGAAACAGAAGGAGCATAGAAACAGCTACAACAATAAGGACACATGTAGGCCGAAAGGAACAGTATGATCCGTACCGTCGAATAAGATTACCACCTGTCCCACTTTGCGAGCGACAGTCCCTCTGTGGGCAGATGTGTCCTGACACAAACTTGTAAACATGGCAAATGTCCATAGATTATAGGACATAATTATCCCTCAGATATCATGTAATAGTTGCATTAAACAGTTTCTCTCTGTACGTATATGATATAAATGTCATAAGAAACAGAATAAGCCACCAAAATGCTACAAGACTAAGCTGAGATATAGGCAAGAATTGTAAGTTCTATCTGCTGAACAGACCGTGGGTATGTGTCGGCCTGTAAAATGTGCTGTGTTCACCGCAAATGTCACACTGTGGCTAATTGAAAAGGTGGAAACACTACTGTTGACTGTGGGGAGGCATTGTCCACAACAGTTGGACATGTGTAAGGGATAGCATGGACATAGGAAAAGGTGCCATCCTACCAAAGAGTACAACAGGTCTGCAAAATCCGGAAGTCAGTGGTATAAGCCAAACTTGTATGTGACACAGTCGAATGGGTAGTACCCGGGTATACCAACCAAGTAATTAAAGTGAAGTATGGGCATGTACCTACATGTGTGAGGTATAGCACGTGGAAAGCAAACATGGCAGGGTAGTCCACACAACCATAAAGGTAGCCAACATGTGTAGGATAGTCAATGTGCTACTCTGGCCGTGTCATGGGCCAACAACCAAAGTAGTGATCTATCGGGTATGAGGAATTTGCGTGCAAGGGTGGATGGGTAATGGTAAAATCCGTAAAGGCGATACTGTGTCATATGCAGAAAAGGTGAACCGGAGGTATACGAGGGGGCAGCGGGTGAAGTGGAAAGAAACACAAACACATGGCGAAACAGCTGCAAGACAGGCAGACAGGCCATAGTGTAGAACACAATCCCACAAACATATGAATATGGAAATGTGCGATACAAATGTATAGATATGTCACCGTCACATACCCACAGATTGGTCCTGATGGAACTGGCCATAACAAATGCAAACACACCTGGATGCATAATGGCCTACCCAGCATACCCTCCACATGACACAACCCACCCCCGTACCAGAACGTCCAACAAATCCAGACATACTTGGCCTATTGATTTGTTGCAGACACAGCTACACATAGTGACCCCTACGCATATGTAGAAGGTTTTGTCACCCTAGACAGTTTCAGGATTGCAAACCATGTATACCCTGCATGTAAAACCCCCTGCACATTTTCGTAAAGCCAAAAGAATCTTCGATATCGGTCTTGTTTTGGCCTTGTCCAATTTTTGGGATATCCCTCACAGGATAATTAACCTGTGTAAATAGTAGAATGGGTATGATGACATGATGTCCAAGCCTGTAGATATCTGGGCACAAGTTAGAACGTGAAGTAGAGGTCCATGACACTGTCCAGACCTATGTGGTCATGCATAACCTACTACCCAGGATAAAACACCTTCCCGTGACGCATGTGTTCCAACACGAATAGGCGGGAGAATATATTGCACACATTCGCATAGTGGCAAATGGCATGAGGGTGAGGAAGACACTGCCGTTAACAGGATAACCCTGAGCAAGTGTGAAGGATACTTACTATGTGCAGGCATGACCAGCCATACCTGTCAATCTGTATGAGATAGATATCTGGACAGAGCCGTGAATACAAGTGAGACAAAGGTCCAAAAGCAGGGACAATTTGCAAAGATAGCTCTTAGAATTTATTTATTTATTTATTTATTTTCAGTTTGATTACCGGGGAAGTCCACTGGGCCAAGAAGTGCCCATTTTGAGTGGAGGCCCGGGAAGAAAAGCTCCATAAGCAATACAATGAAATAAAGGTTACATAATGTTAAAGGTTAAATACAAGAGTAAAATTCATACAGTCAGGAAATACACATACATAAAATGTGCATAATAAGACAGTGCAAATTCAGATTTTTTTTTTAGTGGCAATACAGATATTTACAATATTTACATACTTGGAGTCAAGTGAGTGTCAGCTAAGTCTGGTTAAGCTTGAGGGTAGAGAGGAGCAGGAGTATGGAGAGCTCAGAGGAGAGAGATCCCTAGAATTTATATCAGGTGAAAGCAGGAACATTTCCATTTGGATGGAGAAACATAGAAATATGATAGAATAACAGTTTGCACAATGGCATTAATGTCCAGAGTATGAAGTCTGAAACCCAACTGTCTGCCATTATGTTCTGACTTCTGTCTTTAATGCTGAGCTACTGCTGTGCCAGAACACAACAGCATATTACAGAGGTCTGTACCATACCACTGAACTGTTCAGATATTCGCAGAATGACCAGAGTGTTGGCTCATATTGTTGTTGTGTGCCTCCGACAATCTGCGTTTGTCTGGTAAATAGCTGAGGATTGACGTCACTAAATAATGAGAATTATTTTGAGTTTAAGACTCCACTAAATAATGAGAATTATTTTGAGTTTAAGACTCCACATCCTGCAGAAAAGTCATGCTAATGCAAAACCTAGTATTCTATCAATGTTCTAAGCTTGTAAGGACAATAGTTAAAATGTGTCCCTATTAGTCCCCCCATCATGTAGGGTTTGCGCAGATTTGTTGCTCTAAGAGGTTGAGCGGTATGGTCCATACATATTTACAGTAACAACCCTTCACATTTGTGTAATGTACAACTGCATACCTGTAGTCACATCATGTCCAAGATAATAATCCCCATATGAATGAATACAGGTAATAGTCAAATGTGAATGGGAACACCCTTCACCGTATGGACTGTAACAACCCCACCCATAATATGTATTGCCAACAGAATAAGCTGCTGACAGGTGCCCAAACACCTGTGTCTATAAACACAGGTAAAAAATTCATAATAGGGAGAAACTCCCTGTCCATATGCTTCATCTGACATTTGAACTCGGCCAGGGAAGTTCCGTTCACCAGGCGGACAAGCCTAAACCCAGATCACTACATGAATACCCTGACAATCAAAGACCTGTATGTGCCACGACTATATGCCTTGGTGTTCTGCATATCCTTGGAGTGATTAACAATGCAGCTGGGGTCCACAGCAGTAGGCAATAGAGAATGTGTAATATGTAGTACCGCGTTTTTCCCAGCAGGAGAATGGATGCCTGTGTTGTAAGTGAAGCGGTAAGGCATATGTTGATGTAGCTAAGTACTATGGGTATGCATATCAATGAGGCAGAACAGCAAGAGAATAGTGGTTCCGGCATCCGGCCAACGTGAATGCAGTCCCGGTTGACCTACGACCACTGCACATATAACTTTAAAGTGTAATGAATGCGTTCGTGCTGTACACACATTTAAATATGTAAAGGTGAACGTGTGTTTCGCATCAGTCCATAAACCGGGCTACAGATATGTAAGTGTTATGGTCAGAAGTATGAAAGGCCACATAAGCACAAATATCTATTAAACATATGTAACCCACAATATGGATATGCAAGTGCGCCTGCGCGTGTGTAATCCGCTCACAGCATAGCAAATGAATGCTGTTTTCTCCACGTTATATATACATGGCTCAAACCTGTTAACCCCGTAAAGTATGAAACCGGACAAAGCCATGCAAACTACTGGTACAAATAGGGACAATCCCCAGATATGTGCCAGAACAAACATAGAAAGTGGATAGAATAACAGGTGCGTCACTAGCATGGATTCTCTGAAGGGTATGAAGTCGTAACCTGAACTGCTTGTCATTATTTTCCAATGTCAGTCTTTAATGATATGCCACTAAATTGCCAGATAGACACAAAGTTATGAAAAACAGACCGAAGATAAGAGGCAGACAGCTGTACATTCTGCGACAATCTGTACAGTTGAAAGGTATGATATGGATATAGCTATATGTGTATACACATAATCCACAGACTTAAACCAAAGCAAATTATAAAATGAGGAATGTACAGACATATGTATATATGTACATGTATATATCTATACACAACAAACATATGTCCCTGTAGATATAACACATGTACATAAATAGGCCACGGTATAGCTATTATGGATAGACAGACAGACATGCATAAAGGGGGAATAAACCGCTGCTTTCGAAACCATTGGCCGGAAAGTATCAGTGTGACAGACCGGCAAGTTCTACACTTTAAACATGAATATAGATGTCCATTGCAGGACCCCAAAAAGTGATCCCATACAAAGTGTCAACCGTCATTGACGCAAAAGAAGTCACACCTGGAAATACGATATAGCTGTACATGCAACAGTAGCAGGTGCAAGGGTAATAACACATGGGTCGATAGAATGTATGACATATGACCTGATATCTGGAGAGTGGGGAGTGCTTAGAAGTGTCTTCACACTTTATTATCGCTCACATTAAACATGTCTAATGGGTACTGTGGAGGGGTGTCAGGTATGGGTATCATGGGTATGCAGAAATGGGCCTAGGTGTTGGTTGACACAGATTTATTAGGTTCGCCCCATGGGAGTGATGTGGGTATAGCACACGCCTATATTCTCCTAAAAGGTTCAACCCATCTACTGGATATTGTCTAAACCATTGGGGTAAGATGTAAGGACCTATATCAGTGTCGTGTAGGTGATTATCATGGATGGACATGCGTGCGACCAAGATGGTAACCATACCTGCCAAACTGTCAGAATAAGACAGCTAGACTGAGGCATAGTACATGAAATACAAATAGGGACTATATTAAATATACCCCAGACAAAGTCAGAACATTGATAGAATAATGGCGTAGTCAGGAATACGAATGTTATGAGGGTTAGTAATCATGAAATAGAAATGCCAGTCATTATTATCTAACCGCACAGTCCGTAATGCCTAGCCAGTAATTTACTAGAAAGAGAAAGGCACATTATTATGACAAGTGTAACAAGATCATTGGTCAAACCTCGGGGCATTTACCCATAATGTGTACAGGTGAGAGGTATGAAGGTAACCCGTCCTAAATAAATGTACAGAACTAGTGATACTAGGTGGACAGGTGAGAAGAAGGATGTCAGGACAAATGACAAAACATGTACAAGTCAAAAGCATGTACTTTGACAAATGTGAATGACAACGTATGCCCTGTGAAAGTCAATATGGAAGGTCAATAGACTCAAAAGAAATGTGTCCCTCAGGGTGTCATGCAGTGTCACCGATACAGTGTCCAGTCCCCCATACTCGTACGTGAGCTCTGCCACTGACGGAAATCACAAATTCTAGAGTACACATAAGGTACATGATAGAATAATTAGTGTGGGTAAGCACCTGTTGGCCTTTGTGAGGAATACAACCCTCTGGGTGGGTGTGTCCTGCAATATAAATGTAATGGCATCTGGCCTGTGATGCCACCATACATTGTGTGTATTGGTGTAAGAAAATGGATAACCTGTATCAGAAACATACCTCGCAGCTGTACAGATTTACGCAGAATGTGCAGAGTTCTGCCTCACATGTTTGGTGTGTTCCTCTTAAAATCTGTACCTTTCTGGCAAATACCTGAGAACTGAAGTCATTAAATAATGACAAACATTTGGGTTTAAGACTCCAAATCCTTCAGAAAAGTCATACTAATGCAAAACCTATTATTCTGTCAACTATCAGCGTTTGTAAGAGCAATATTTAAAATCTGCCCCTAATTGTCCCCCCATCATGTTAGGCTTTGTCCAGATTTTTGTTCTAGGAGGTTGAGAGGTATGATCAGAAACAGATACATGTCTGCAGAAACAGCATTATCGAATGCAACATAACTCAGAAGGTATGAAAAGCGCTGCAGTAGGAAGTTCAGTATTGGGCGCAGGTATGTGCCGACATGTCAAATGACACAGCAGTCTACATGAAGTATCTATAGGGCTGTCACCTTTACAAATGACGACAGTGGGACATACCCACAGCCATGCACACACCACAAATAGACATAACACACAGCAAAGCCTAGGCCATGATACATGAAGCCTCCAGCATGTACGAGTAGAGTGAGAGAACAGCAAGGAAAGATGTCTGCAAAGCTTTTCAGCAAACTCCTGTAGGGGTGTGTAAGACTGCCCGTAACACGAACGTTGCACGGACAATGTTGGTATTTGCAACATACCCCATTTGTATGTGAAAGCTATGCAAATATGTGATACATGAAACAGTCAGCTGTCCGTGCAAGAGCACAGTTATGTGCAGAAATATACCCGGATGTTAGGCGACTAACGTTCTGCACGTTGCTAAACGGAGCAATGACAGTTGCACATACAGTATGAATACAGTCGAAGAAGCATGCCAATGTCCAAATCTAAGGCCAGTGGCATTATTGTCCATTGGATATCAATAAAACTGTAGTTGCCCTCCCCCGATCTCCGGTGTGGAAGCATAGCGCAGCGCCACGAGAACGCGCTGCATTTCATAACAAGTCAAATATGTATAATATACATAGAAAATGTAGGTTTAGTTAGATGTTAGTACACCATGCAGATGAATGGCAAGCTGGAGACAACATGGCTACTGCGTACTGGTTGTCATGTGTGGAAGCGCTCTGTCAGAGATTTAACAAAGCATTTGTAGGCAATCTGATGCAAGTGAGGCTGAGGATAGTGAATCACAACATGTCATGCCATATGGGCCAAGCCTCTACAGTGTAGTGTGGGATAAGGGGACTAGTAGAGTAGAAGATAGGTGACAACATGAGTGTGTATGTATAAAACACTAATCTTACTGGAGCAGTGTCACATGTTTGCTGTCAGTACTCAGTGGAAGAGGTGTGTCATGAGCTATCCTAGGAAAGTCAGGAGACTGACGGTGTATGCCATGGATACCAGTGATGTTACCTGCTCACAGTGTGTCCGCACCTGTGGGCGCCAGTAAGCCCGAGTAAGCATGTGTGTGCATGTCAGCCCGTGTGCGTGTGTTGAAGAACGAGTAAGCTAGTGTACGAATGGTGAAGCCCGTGTAATGTTGTGTATGCCAGTGTACGTGTTTGTCAGCATGTATCACACTCAGACACACATGCTGCCAATACTACACACATTAGTGAAATGGCACATGGATGGAGAATACATCGTCAGAATTAACAGTGCTGTAAACTATGCTACATTGATGATCACAGCTGCAATGCATCATGCCTGCCGATATACACCTGGAAGTATCACAGTTTGTGTGAACAGCAGTCTAACATCAATACAGTGGAATAAAGCCACCGTGTGCATCAGCACCAGGTTAGTCCGAACCTGCTTCAATGTTACACATCACAGGTGGTGGCACAGGTGACATCATATGCACAGGGTGTGGTATTAAATTTCCAGAGCTGTCATTGAGCCATCCAATCTACACATAGGTGTGTGTGTGTGTGTGTGTGTGTGTGTGTGTGTGTGTGTGTGTGTGTGTGTGTGTGTGGGTCAACAGTTATTGCATGGCCCAATGGTGATGCAATGGGTTTGTGTATGTGATAACCCTAGCTGTTTGTGGTACGTGTGTGTGTCTGCATATACACAAGTACAGCAGGTGTCAGCCATATACAGGAGGTTGTGGGACAGTCACAGACTGTACCTGCCAGGCTGTAGAGATCGCCATTACTGGCCATGGACACCCCTCCATGCATCCAACACTAACCCAGTTCTGCACCTGTCACTGTATACACATACAGTCCTGGGATCTGTACCACAACCTGTGTATAAACATGAGTCAGTAATGTTAACCTGAGTTGCATAGAATTGTCAGTTACGACATACAGATATGAGCCATACTCTCCCTGCAAAGTAATAACCACTGCTGACTGTTGCCGAGATGTGCATACGACCATGCAAAGGTGCTGTACTAACATTGTTTCCAATGCCCCTTGTAATACCCAGCAACACAATAACCGGTCACTACACAAGTATAACCCACGATCACTACAGCACACAGTATGTGCGCTATCACAGAGCCATAGCAGATGTACATACATCCAAGGTGATCACGTACAGATAATGCAGCACATTCAAGAGCGATAATGTCAACATACATATCTATATATATATATATATATATATATATATATATATATATATATATATATATATATATATATATATATATATATATATATATATATATATATATATATATGTAGATAGATACACACACACACACACACACACACACACACACACACACACACACACACACACACACACACACACACACACACAACACACGTGGCAGGGTTGGGAGCAGAACACAAACATAACCATTGTACCACACAACAGCATTACGCAGTTACAGAATGTGCAACCGTGATTAGATCACAGCATTCACACAGGCATACGTCTAGCCTGCAGACTAGCAGCATCAAAGGCAAAGACGCCGCACGGATGCTGTGGTGAGTGAATACTGTAAAAGCAATGTACTGTTGTCATGCAGCTGGAAATACACACACTCTTGGCAGGGCTGGGAGTCGAACATACACCTAACTACCCTATCACACTACAGCATAACGCATGTACAGAACGCGCTACCGAGATTACTAAAAACAGCAGTCCCAGAGACATTCTTCTAGGTGCGTGTCATCATCCACAAAGGCAAAGACGTCGGCAGGAAATATCTGTGGTGTGAGCTGTCTAAAAGCATGACTTGAGTCCCCAGGCAGACGGGAGCATGTGCACACACACACACACACACACACACACACACACACACACACACACACACACACACACACACACTTGGCAGGGCTGGGAGTCGAACATACACCTAACTACCCTATCACACTACAGCATGACGCATTTACAGAACGCACTACCGAGATTACTAAACACAGCAGTTCCAGAGGCATACTTCTAGGCGCGTGTTATCATCCGCAAAGGCAAAGACGTCGGCAGGAAATATCTGTGGTGTGAGGCTTCTAAAAGCATGACTTGAGTCCCCAGGCAGATGGGAGCATGCGCACACACACAACACACACACACACACACACTTGGCAGGGCTGGGAGTCGAACATACACCTAACAACCCTATCACACTACAGCATGACGCATTTACAGAACGTGCTACCAAGATTACTAAGCACAGCAGTTCCAGAGGCATACTTCTAGGCGTGTGTTATCATCCGCAAAGGCAAAGACGTTGGCAGGAAATATCTGTGGTGTGAGGCGTCTAAAAGCATGACTTGAGTCCCCAGGCGGACGGGAGCATGCGCACACACACACACACACACACACACACACACACACACACACACACTTGGCAGGGCTGGGAGTCGAACATACACCTAACTACCCTATCACACTACAGCATGATGCATTTACAGAACGCACTACTGAGATTACTAAGCACAGCAGTTCCAGAGGCATACTTCTAGGCGCGTGTTATCATCCGCAAAGGCAAAGACGTCGGCAGGAAATATCTGTGGTGTGAGGCATCTAAAAGCATGACCTGAGTCCCCAGGCAGACGGGAGCATGCGCGTGCACACACACACACACACACACACACACACACACACACACACACACACACACACACAGACACACACTCTTGGCAGGGCTGGGAGTCGAACATACACATAACTACCCTATCACAGTACAGCATGACGCATTTACAGAACACGCTACTGAGATTGCTAAACACAGCATCCCAGAGGCATACTTCTAGGCGTGTGTCATCATCCACAAAGATAAGGACGCTGGCAGGGATTGTATAGAGAGTGTACGATCAGACATATTACTGTCCCACGGTAGACATACACAAACACACGGCAGTGGTGTGATCAGGGCAACTAAAGATGTACGGAGCACTACAACAACAATACATAGACATGGGACACACCACAGACAGTACACCCTTCAAGATAGTCGCCCAGTGTGTACTCGGTAGGCATCCATCGTGACGTTGAAAATGGACATCTGTTGCCTGGATGACCACCATGGCTATACAGGATGTCAACGGCCATGCCCATGCACAGAGAGACATCACCAACAGAAGATGTCACTGGCCATGGCCACATGCCTGGTAATACATGTCCGTTCGTACTGTACTGTGTGTCGATCTACACAACGGCGTACTGGGCATGCTCACACACTTCACAGTTGCAAAGGGCCATCTTGCATGCAGATGGAGTCTCATCACGCAAGGGCTCAGTTTGGACTGTACTGTGTGTGTATCTACACAACTGCGTACTGGGCATGCTCACACACTTAGCAGTTGCAAAGGGCCGTCTTGCATGCAGACAGAATCTCAACACGCAAGGGCTCAGTTTGGACTGTACTGTGTGTGCATCTACACAACTGCATACTGGGCATGCTCACACACTTAGCAGTCACAAAGGGCCATCTTGCATGCAGATGGAGTGTAAACACGGAAGGGCTCAGTTTGGACTGTACCGTGTGTCCATCTACACAACAGCGTACTTGGATTGTACTTTGTGTCCATCTACACAACAGCGTACTGGACATGCTCACACATATAGCAGTTGCAAAGGGCCATCTTGCATGCAGATGGAGTGTACACACAGAAGGGCACAGTAAGGTATTACTGTCCCCACGCACAGGATGGTCAAACACATGCAGTGACCAGTACACACTCAGCTGCCATCACAGCTGTCACAGGTGCAGATCACAGATGTACACACCGCAGTCTGCACTGTAGCCCTCAAGACATCACTTTGTCGTCGGTGCAGCAATACACAGCCATACATTACCACAACACCATGTGACACATGACCAGTGGGCTGTACAGAGGTCTACACCAACTGTGCAGAGTACACATGTACCGACAGGGTTCCAACAGATGTTATGCATTGCAATGATACCACTATACATGACCAGGTCAGCTCAAGACATACCAGGGGCCACGGGTCTTACACAGCTGTGACAGATGAGTGTTGCTGTACACCAACAAACATACGTCTGGATATGTCATACATGTGATTGCAGTGGATGTGTGCATGGACTGCACACACAACACATATGTACATAGCATAGCCTTTGCTGTACCCCGTGCAGAACAGTGGCCTAAGCAATGATACGCATGCAAATGGAAGGTGGGTCCATGTCTGTTGAATGCTCACAGTACAGGAGGTAGCAATGTTGACCGGGACATGTACCCTTGTACTGGTCGCCCATGACACCCATGATATCATACCACAGTCCATGTGTTATGTATGTCAACACACATGTCCACCAATAGCAATGCATACAAACATGGCTACAGGAGACACATGTAAAATCTGTACTGTGCATGCAGCAACCATGCATGTGCAGTGGCCAATGTCCGTAACACAGCTGCGCCTAACTACAACATGCAGTCGCAATGCAGCCCCATCATTAACACCTGTATATGGTGATATACAGACAGTACAGTTGGTTGTACAGCACGTATGGAGGGATGTGTGTACATAAAGTGGTGATCCACCTGTGTAGATGTATGTGTGCCAGGGATGGCTCACAGTTGTGTCACATGCCATCCTACCATGCCATGTGCAAACAGTATGCTATGTCACTGTTACTTGACGGTGATGACATAACGCATACACAGTGGTCAGGTGTTACCAACTGTATGTCACATGACACCTGCAACACCTACATCCTCCCATGTGCATATAGCAGCACAATTGCCAGACATAGCATTGGTACACATAATGCGGACAATACCGCTGCATGTCTATCAAACGTCTCATCATATGGCAGGTGTATCATTCCTAGCACTGCCATGTGTGTCCAAATGTGTGACCACAGATGCCACATATAGGAATTATGTCCCAGTTGTTACACATCCCTGTACACCATTGTAGAGATCTGTACATCCTGCGGTGTGGAAAGCATGACATCGGCAGGTGTGGTGCATCACACACATCCATATACACATGTCTGGTCACCACAGTGTGTGTGTGTGTGTGTGTGTGTGTGTGTGTGTGTGTGTGTGTGTGTGTGTGTGTGTGTGTGTATGTATGTATGGCTGTCTGGTGCTTGGTGTGAGGGTGTATGCTACCATACAGTGAAAACTGATCACTAACCCCTCATGGTGACTAACCTGTCATGTTGATGCAGTCAACTACCCTGTTGATGCCATCAGACCCATCCGTACTGGCTATCTGTGCATGTTCCTTCTCAGTGACACGTCGTGTGGGTGCAAAGTACTGCGAGGGTGATGACCACATAGGCAAGGGTCCCCACCTCAACACTATGGGGTGTGCGTTATAGTGGTGTACACCCCGTGAATGTGGCCATGTTCCTGTACTGTTACAGGGTCTTACTGCTACACAGTGTGGCCTCATGCTATCAAGTGACGCCTAATGTCATCATTGGCCAGACCACTGTGTACAACCCCTGCACCATGTCAACATACCTGTAATGTTTCCTGCTATGTATGTCACATCTCTGTCCACTGTAGCCTGTTCAACTGACCACATGCTTCAGGAGCAGTATATGTGCGGACATCTGTGTCATGTTAGACTTTCCAACAGTCAGGTTGAGGGTACGTTTAGCATGCTGATATTGCCATACGTGCCTGTGAGTACTCTACAGTTACACATGGGGGACTGCAAACACTGCTACCTGTAGGCACATGCCAGTACACCATAGGAGGGAACCAGGGTATCATTACCAACATGCTGTTACTGTTGTAACTGAGACACATACTGTGAACACATCACAATGCATGCTGCACCTGGACTACATGGTATGACTGGTGCATGTCGACAGTACACAACCGATGTCACATACACATCTCTCAGTATTCACACACAACCACTGCAACATACACATCCCTCACTATGCATACACAAGTAATGTTACATACACCTCTCACTATTCTGTTCACCCTGTGCATCAGACCATTTGAGCATATCCCTGCACCAATGGTGTGGATGACAGGGATGTGGCACAAGCTTCATCATATGCACAGGGTGATACTGTTTGCCAGGGGCATAGGCTGCACCAATGGATGACATCATGTGTGTGGGTATGGGCCGGTGATTTGATTGGACATATCTGTTCCATATGCATGTGGGTGTTGTGGAGCCCTACAGTTATGTTTGCTGTGTGCATGTATGTGTGCACACAGTTCCGTCATTTGTGAGGCCTACACAGGGGTATTTTCGACAGCTCCAGATTGTACAGACCAGGTTGTACAGCTCACTGTGACTGGCCACGGCCACGTGTCCAGTGCCTGCCAGGGGTTGCACGGGCACTACCAGGTGGAGGTACAGAATGGCTACTGTCCGATGACACATGGCCACTGGAACCGTGTCCCTGCCGGGAACTTCCAGGGCCACGTCCATGTGGCCTGCTGTGTCCAGGTGTGGACAGCGCAGCACCAGCTGCACTGCTACTGCTACCGGCACTGTGGGAGTGGCCATGTGATGTGGCACATTCACGTTGACCTGCACTAGGTGGTGTAGCTGGCCTACATCCAGGTGGCCTACGCCTCACCCCTACCAGATGTTCCAGCACAGACAGCTCACGCTCGTGGATTGCCATGCCACGGTCAAGGATTCTGACCATGTCACCCAATTGCCTGTCCAGAACATCAGCAAGTTGCTGTTGAGCACCTGCCAATGCCTGGATGTTGTTGTTTAGGGTACGGATAGCAGCCCTCTGCAGCCTCTGCCCTTCTCTGTTCTGCCATTCAGCATGTGCCTGTGCCGCCATTACAGTCTGGAACATGCATCTGGTGATTCCAGCTGCTGCGCTTTGTCTTGCAGGTGCATGTCTGCCAGAGGTCCTCCTATGAGCAGCACCAGCCACATGCCTGTGTGGCACATCTGCAGTCAGTACACTGCTACCATGGTGTGGAGACACACCTTCTGTAGCCACCACACATTCCTGTTCAACGCTAACAGACGCTGACTGTCCTTCCTCTATGGCCACTGGTGATGCGGTATGTGTTGGCAGCTGAACTGTGTGTGGGGAAGAGGGGGACATAGCTGGGATGGCAACCGTTGGCACAGATTAAACCCCTGACATCCCTGCCTGTACCTCATGCATATGTTCATCACTGCTAGCATCTGTGGGGACACTATCAGATGGACCGCAGGAGGGTAACGCACCTACATCACCTGTGAATGCAAAGAAAGACTCTAAATTACAATAGACACACACACACACACACACACACACACACACACACACACACACACACACACACACACCCACACACACACACACACACACACACACACACACACACACACACACACACACACACACACACACACACACACACACACACACACACACACACACACTGACACACCATGCATGTGATATGACAGATGGCATGCAGCATGCTTGTGATACAGCTGACAGCATGCAGCCCAGACATCAATAGTGTTTGTAAGCATACCCCCTGGAATGCACACCACAGCAGGCAGGTGTCATATCATTATCCATGCAATTCACATGTTCATGGTAGTATGCATGCATCCCCGTGATACACCATGTGGACCAGAACAGGATAACAGTACACATGGCTGACGTGACCTTGACATGTAATCTGCTGACGTGTGCATTAACATGCATGCATGCCTGACACAATGGTGTTGTGACACATGTACAGCGTCATACTGGGTATCACATTGCGGTGTTGCCCATATGCCCTACAGATAGACTGCATGTTGAGCAAATGTGCATGGGCATGGTAGGGGACCGTGAGCCATCTACATTGCTGTACAGTGTGAAGTACAGACACTGTGCCATTGCATGGCATCATGAGGCATCTATATTGCTACATAGTGCATGATATGTACACATTGCATATCCAGAACTGCATGCATACCCATGACATACCTGTGGATTGTGACCCACGATGCTGAGGTGTATGCACACCAAACCATGCTGTCTCATGTGACAGGTCAGTGGAGGACATACAGATGACACCCCTGCATGATGACTACAGAGTGTTAGCTGCCTGGCAACCATGTCCACACATAGCGGACCAGTCACATCACCATTTCACACATGACATTGATGCACCATGCACACAAGGTGTACAGCTAACAGTGATGTCCTATGGCAGCAAGGGAAACGTACAGTATCCGTGGCCTGGTGTCACTGTCGGTGGAATCTGTAAAGGTGACTACTGTCATGCTATGACACAGACGTCATGTTCAACACATCTTATGGGGTAGACGTCACTAACACCTCCACTAGCTGTGCACATGCATTTAAGATGTGCAGTGTACCACATCACCTGTACAATCCATCTAGTATGGCTGTAAATGGACCATGTGTGGACAAAGTGGGACAGGGTGTACCCACATCCCATCTACTGTGTTGCTAGATGTCTCCGGCCATCCCACATGGCCATGTGTAGGTCATGTATGTGATGGCCATCTATCACACATGTCTGTGTTGTCCCATATGACATACACCCATAAATGTTGGATATGTCACCATCCACAGGGCTATGCAGACAACAGGTGTATGTGTGGTATGGGTTATGGGAAAGTGTGACAATATTGCAACCAAAACGCTGCGTGTCTGAAACATGTCGGATGGAACATCACAATGTGTGAACCCATTGCAGGGGCATATAATACAATGGTGATGCCTGTGGTCTGCTCATATCACTGCTCACTGTGCGGTACTGTTTTGTGTACCACACGTTTTGTTCCACTGTATAGTACATATGCCTCCATTGTAGAACACCTCCACCGTTGTATGCACAGCTGGACACACATGTAGCAATGACAAATACTGTAGTTTCATGTCTGTGTGTCATTTCATTTGTATATATTGCACATAGGTGGCCTGTGTGGATGATGGGTGATGCAACCTGTATATCCATGTATTAACTGGCCACATGGCGTATAGATCAATGCTTTGACATGCCTGATACCAATGACAGTCTCACCTGCAATGGACTCTTGTGTGTGCGGCACGCCAGAGGTACCTGTATAGGGTGACACAGCAGTATGAACATTATCCATGACTGTATGACAGCCACAGGGTGCACAGTGCAAGTTAACACATCCGCCTGTACAATAGCATATAGGAAGCACATGTGTGCATACTATACCTCTAAACCTCTTAGAACAAGAAATGTGGACCAAGCCTACTATGATGGGGGACAAATAGGGACAACTGTGACATATTGTTCTTATAAACTTAGAAATTTGCTAGCCTAATATGTTTGCATGCACATGGTTTTACACGGAATGTGCAGTCATAAACACTAATGTATGTCATCATTTAATGACTCCATTCCTCGGCTATTTGCCAGAAAGGGACAGATATTAAGGGGAACACACCAACAATATGAGGCAGACATCTGGACATCCTGCAAATACGTGTACAGTTCAGAGGTATGGTGCATACACAGGGTAGCATAATGTAGCATGCAGCATGTGTGTCCAAATACCTTGCATATGTCGTTACATTACATGCTGTACACTGACACATGCACGTACATGGGATATACTGGCCATATGTTCAGTACTGACTTACCAGGCAACTCCAGGCTCATTGGTTGGGAGACACCCACCTCCACGATGACAGCTAATGTTTGTGGGAGCTGTTCCGAGGGTGTCCCCAGACTGGCCAGTAGCTCCTCTGTGTGTGTTAGTGGAGGCTGGGTTGGTGGCCCACCACCTGTTCCACCTTGTTCCCTGGTGATTGCAGTGGCATGCTGTTTTGCATGACATATCAGATCTGTGCAGCGTCTGCGCACCTGCTGGTAGGTGCGGTTGTGGCTGCCACTTCATTGACCCTCCTGCGAAGATCCTGCCACAGGTCATCCCGCTGCTGTGCGTGCTGTGGCACATGGCTAAATAACACCTCGTAGTTCTCATGGAGGTACGGGATTAGGACTTCATCCTCCTGTCGGCCATAAGCCGGTAGGCGTGTACGAGGCATTATCTGTAAGACATGATGATGGTGACAGGTCACATCTACAGACATATACAGTGATACTGCTGCACATACATTTCTACTACATCTGCACAGTTATCTTTGCAAATCAACATGACACTAACATGACTGGCATGTATGTGTCACACACATGTAACACCCATTATGCATTGGATATCATCTCCATATATGTGTGGCACCTCATTAGTGTTCCTACTGCATGTGACATCTGTCTTCATGTGGGCATGTCTGTTTGCCTGCACTGGTGTCCTTACCTATCTGCACATGCCTGGATGTATCCACGGTAATGCTGTTGACCTTGATGCTGTGTCTATGTCACATATCAACACAGACACAGCCTTAATGGACTTGGGCAGTGACAATGCACCAAGTACGCATGGAAACCTGTACATGCATCTGTTTTGCCATAGCCATCTACACTTCACTGTACAGCTGTTCAACATCCTGCAACAGATCGCCTGTGTTGCACATGTGATAGACATGGGACAATGGCTAGTCGGGCGTCATTCGCAGGTAAGGTTATCGGCTACAGCATGTACGTGCTGGGTTTACTAGCTGTATTCGACACCCATTATGCCACTGCGAGGGGCATCAGTGACACTTTACTGATCCAGATAGTTGATACTACATCTACCATACGGCCATCACACCATGTATGACAGGGATGATGTGTGCAGCTATGTGGACAGGGCTGCATGGTATGATGGGAGTATGGCACAGGTATGGCACAGGGATCTGTCCAGCATGTGGCCATCCTAGTCGTAAGATGGTGGTTGTCCATGACGTATGTCTGTCAGATCAGGCTCTGGACATGTAGCAAGTCCAACAGCATAGTGTGGCATATGTCTGTTTGCAAGGTGGATAGCATGCTGCATACTGGAGGTGAGTATTGTGGAGGCTGGTATCGGACATCCACGCATGGGCCCTACCCCTGGAGGGTGACATCTGTTCCAATATTGGTCACACAGGTGCTGTGTATGCCTGTCCAATGATCTCTGTGCTCATGGATACCACCCTGTCATGTCATGGGTACCTCGGATGACTACCTAAAGGGCCAGGGACACGTCTCCAGCTCAGGGAGGTGTTGTGCACAACACCATCCCTAACACAGTGTCCATAATGTTGACCACAGCCTAGGTGTTACTTAATGGGTACAGGAGTATTCCCCTAGTGGTGTCATTGCTGATATCATCCACCAGAATGTGCACATGTCACACACCTCACACACACAGCCCATTCTGTATGTTGTTCACAACACTGTGACAACTATTGCCCATATGTCATGGCCATTCACACCCTCACATACACAGATGGCTGACATTTGTCTGTGTGGTATGGCCTACAATGCGGGTGGGGTACAACACATTAACCCTGGTTTACTGTAGCTGACACCATGCAATATGCACATATCACTGTAGCACCTTTAGTAGTTGTGAGTCTGTCAACAGGCCACTAGTAGAACACTCCTGTGACATACCAAGGCATTTGTAGTCAAACATCCGTACTGTCTTGTACATCTGTACTGCTAACATCTACATTGATAATGGTCGTGGACTTGCAGACCATACCCGGCAGTGTTCTGATGCGGTGCCGCCAATCATGACTGTCATCAACACTTGTGGGTTGATATTATCCAACACCCTATCTGTATTGTATGGGCATGCTCGGCACTTGTTCAGAGCTTCTTGGCATGTTATGAGCTACTGCTTAGTTTAGCACCCATTTCACACCAGTCCTCACAGGTAGACTGTCTGTCCATACATTTCCAGCTTGCTTACAGTAAAACAGCTGTCGTACACACATCACTCACATATCTCGTGAGACATGGTGGTTCATACGGCGTGTCCACCTGGCACGTACCACTTATATACAGGCATGTCCAACTGGCACGTACCAGTGCTATTGCCTGTCACTATGATGATTATGTTGTACATGTGGCAATAGAGCTATTCTCATGTACACAGTCAATGCACACCTACCATCATACAATAGTACAGCCTGTGGGGGATGCACATATGCAGCCCTGCTGGGGGTTATACTGTCACCAACCATGACTGCACCTGACAGTCATGTGGGGATATGCAACATTCACAACACACCCCACTCATCACATAGTTCCACACGATCTCCACCACAGGCCACACATACGGAGACACCTTGTACAGTACCCCTCCATACTTTGTGTGGGCACCAATGGCAGCCCACATTGCCAAACACAACCACACCAACCTATAGCTCACAGACACGTGTGCCCATCACATACGGCCAATAGGGTGTCGTAACATACACAACACATTTGTCATAGGTGACTTGCGGCAGTCACACTGCTGTTCCACTCAGCAGGCTACACAAGGCGATAGTCACTTACATCCTACTGTCACATAACAGGTTCTGCAACATAACCTATGCACACATGCCACAACTCAGCAGGTACGATGTGACTGTCATTTTCCATGTTTCTGTGACTGAAGTTGTATCTCAGGGCACAGACTACGTGTGCAGGGACATGCATTAGCCCACCAGTGTTGTAGCCCTGATGGTGTGGTCAGAGCCCTGGGGAGCATTTTGCGGTCATCTGGACCTGTTACCACTGTACAACGGGTGACTGTGTCACTCCCAACAGTTGTCCATGCTTATGCTGTCATTCCACAGGCGTCTGGTATACGTGCACTTTGACAGACCTGGTCAAATGACATGATGCTGTGGCACAGTTGACCTGCACCTGCAGCCGTGGATGTACAGATCACATGTTGGACTCTTGCTGCTTTTATACTGCCTGTCTTGCACAGTGTCGAATAACAGTCACCAGCAGACCGGGAACTGGCTAGCAAAACATGTGGTCATGTAACAATGCCTGACATCATCCTCTGTGACACACGCAGGCAAGGCACACCTGATACTACACCACGTCAATATCTCTGCAGTGACTTGGACCTGCCTCTTGGCTCTGCAGAGCACACCTGCAATGACTGGTTATAGACAGACTGTACCTCTCAGGCACATATCTGGACTGGCACACCCATGGCTGAGGTGTCCCCATATTCCACTATGTTGTACACACATCCCGGCTGGTTACTTCGCACAATGCATCACAGGTGCTCCATGTGCAAATAACTGTGTCTGGAACTGCTATGCACAGTATTACCAGCTGTGGATTCAACAAACCCCACGGTTACCAGGCCTCATTTCATGGTGTACTGGACAGTTGGGCTCATACTGCTGCTACTGATGTGAGACTGACAGTAACCCACACTTAAATGTGATAGCCGCACATGTGCCGACACATTCGGCGTATGCTGTCCGTGAGTCATAACCTCTGCTTGGCTGGTTCGCCCAATACACACCACCTCCAAGACCAACAGTATCCTTGACATGGACACTACCAACATGTGACTGCTGTTCCACACCTGGGGTTATCCCCTCATTGGTGGGATCTGAACATATGCTACTCACCCTTGTTAGCCACATACCGGCACCACACATTTCATGACATACACAGTAGATGAGTACTACAACACTTACTACAGATGCTGATTGACAGCGGTAGTTGACGTCATGACACACGTGCAGGTGGACAATGCACATACAAATGCTGAGACATACCCCAGTGCACTTCATTAGCATGTACACGACAATATAGATCATGCTATGCCACACAGAGCCATGATGGTACACACCAGATATAAGACGCCACTCTGGGGGTGCGGTTCCATGGACATACTTTACAACAACAGGTGGGGGCTGTTGCACAGTGGTGTATGTTCCCATGGGTGGGGTATCTCACTGGTCAGCTTCGGTAGGGCCACGGCATCCCTCATCACATACTCCATAACTAGCTACGTACACATTACTGCGACACATTCCGAGATGTACCACCAGGCATTATGGTGGTATGTCAGTAGTCATATGCAATACCCACATCTGCTCACACATACAACTGTCACTTTGAAACATGACAGTAACAGGTGATGTTGGCAACATGCTGTCGGATGGCTTCAGTGCTAACCAGGTCTTAATGACCATTTATAACCACAATTTTTATGAAGAATGGGACATTCTCATCTCGATTGGGTTACTTGTAGCTCACCATTGGTATTACGTTTACAGGCTTTATGTATATGTTTTTTTCATGACAGGATTTTAAATTTTATCTGGTTTCAGATATTATCATTTATTTCTTGTAAATTATTATATTTTTTCAAAAGTGCTGATTCATTATGTCATTTGTACATTTATGTTGGATTCCACTGTATTTATAGTATATAGGCTTATTTTGTTCATATAGTTGATGGTAACATATAGTGGTTATATACATAATGAATTTATTCATTCCTATGGTGTAGTTGCATATAACAACATACTTTTAGTATCTGTTATGTGGTGCATTATTTGGTCATTACAGTGATATTCAGGGATATGTACACATTATTATGTTTTTTTTTACCATGTTTTTGCCTTGGTCTCATATTCAAGTTTTATTATTTGCCGGTTCATGTTTTATTCATGACTGGCAGGGGTATACCAGTGGTTTCATTGGTTGAGGGTATATATAAATTAGCATGTTATACTAATTGTTATTATGTCCATTTATTCAACACTGAAGAAGGCAGCATATTGCCGAAACCAGTTTGTTAAATAAAGTCTTTTCATCCACTAATGTTTCTGTCTAAGTGGCCTTGATTTCTGCTGGCCAATTGTGTTTTCATATTCAATGCTAACATTACACCCTGTCACTCCCTACGGGACCACATTCCTAGCAGGAACATTGCTGTGTACCTGCGGTCACACCTACACAGTACTAACCTGCACTCTATATGTCCTAGGACACTGGCCCCTTGTCACCCTACAACATTCCAGGCTGTGATGTCCACAGACCTCTGAATGACATGTCTCCCCACTGGGACACCATATTCAGTAATAGCCTTGTACCAGACATTGTGGCCCCTGACTGGCACACAGCAACTGTTACACTCCACACAGCTGGTGCCACAATGCATGACTGGGTCTATTGCCCTACACACCTCACTGGACTGTTCTGCACAGCTATAGGGCACATCATCATGGACATCATTCACTGATTCTTTGTTGTGCTCCTGTCCTTTGATGCCAGCTGGGTTGGTCTTGTTGGAGCCACAGCATGCCCCTACACCTGTTCAACACCTTTCATACAGTCGCCATAGTAGTTGATGACGACACTGGGGTCCACACAGCCTACATTGTCCTCTCGCTGCCTTTCAGCACCGTTTTCCATTCTGCTATTGACAACATACACATCCACCTGCACATCAACACATATGTCTCAGGATGTTATGCAAAGTGGCTAATGGACGGGACACACACACTGAGGGTGGCATACCATGTCACATACTGCATTCCAGTTACACTTGGCATACCACAGTCCTCAGTCATGGGGCCTTCATGCTCAGTATATGCTTCCCTGAGGTACAGGCTACCACTGAGGGGACTTCCCTGCCTAGCTGTACAGACCACTGCATACCGAGCACTGTTGTTGATCCACCAGCTGATACAGACCCCATCCATATGGGTGTCACTGTGACGGATACCTGATATGAGCATCATGGCCTCAACCTGCATGACAGTTGGTATGAACATCACCTTTGCAGTACACCATCCACCCACTGGTTATCACATAGGTGTTAGACCCCTACATACATGTCGCATTGTACATGTTCATACTACACATGTATGTCACACACACTCCTGTGATTACCACATTGCCACTGTGGCGTGGATATCCTACGTGTCCACACTTGTCTGTACTGGGTGTGTAGCTGGTACATAGGCACCCATTGTACCTCTGAACACCGGACTTATACACACATCCATGGCTACAACACCCCGCTTAGGGTGTACCTTAGACAACAGCTACAGCTTTACATAACTCAACATTAGAACGCCATGACGTTTATTGAGCTACAACGGTTAAAGTTTGTGGCTGCAGTACAGACACAACTTCTGTACACATTTGCAGGCTACATACTCAGGGGTGACCTCTGCTGCAAACACAGGGCCCATGTCTGCAAATATGTTAATGGATATACTCCGCACACGCGACATAAACAATAGCCACTGTGAGCATGATGCTCATGGATATGTGCACACACGCGACAGTGTGTGGGATGTGCTTGGGGGGTTACATTCCCAGACCGGACACTCACCATGCTTTGGGACAAGATTCCTATGTACATCAGGCATGGACAGTCAGTAGCAGTGTTCATGTGATACCTCACTTGGTGGATGGTGGACACATGTATGCCAGGGATCACTGCATTGGCTGTACTGTGCAGAGATACAGGTTACACATGGCTCTTCTATTCACAGGCCACTACCCTAGAGAGGTGCCACTGGTATGCACACTGTAGTTATTGTTACACATACACTTGCCAGACTGCATGGTACCCCACTATGAACCTGTGGAGCTATTACATGTCCTTTGTGCATGGTTACTGGAATAGCCCTTCCATTTAGATTAGCTGTCACGCTATTACCATGTCCCGTGACTACAGGCCATATGTATCCTGTTACTGTACACGCCAATCATGTTCTTGTTTGTCTGTCACATCTCTTCTGCTATTCTAGTATGGGAGTAATGTTTGCGTCCTTTGCAAATGCACAGAGTGGATTACATTATTTATTTCATCATAACTGTTTATACATAACTTAATTACATACTACTCACATCACTATACAATACCTTTGGTATGCATCATATGCCTGTTCTCCTGTGTAGCATATCTGACATATCAATCTACTGTACTATACATTACACATATGTTACATGGTATCCCATAATTCATAGCATACTTGGACAGCGGGACCACCTTAGACATGTCATTGACGTTATATGCCCATACACATGCGTACTGTTACAGTATATCCACATATATTATCCCCTGCTATGGCACGTACTTGTTGGACATACCCTGCCACTGCCGGTGGGTCGTCTGACATTGTTCTGTTTAAAGCCATCATGTTGCATCCCTTGTGGTGTCCATGCTGTTTACCTTATGGCCCACTGCTGGACGCACAACTTCTACAAGCGTTAGTACGATCAGCAAGACATCACTACATAAATACCATTTCCCACTTTATGCATGGCGGACACTTTTAATTACTGCAAACCAGGCTATGCATACACTGACATAACTTAATAAAGAACATACTATACATACAGGTAGTGTTGTACATACCTTGATTTCGTTACGGTATTTCGTCTTTATCTTGCTGTTCTGTATCACTCTTTGAACTTTTTTTCGGTATGAGCATACATTTGAATATCTGGCAAGTCATCCTTATATACGTCGATACCTGCAACATGTGGTTTACTGCCGCCAATTGGTGTTCCGGTGTGACTAATTACGTGCACTTCAGCTGTGCAGCTACTCCATTCACCAATTACGCGTCAACAGTGGTGTATAATTGAATTCTCCACTTGGGCATTCGCCATTTGCCCTGTCTTTGGGGAGACGGCCTGTATTGTGTTTTGTTGTGTGTAATTGCAACTGCTATGTGTAGAGCCAAGTGTATTTCAGAGTCATGTCCCCCGTGGATTGTGTGTGACGGCTTGTGTATGTGGTTCTACCTGCGACTGTACCTGTCATCCCACCCGTCTGATAACGGACTATTGCAAACACCTGTAACATCGCCTTTTGTTCTGTTATACGACGGATACAATTTTGCATGGCGCCTTTAAATGTGTCTCTCACAAGGTATGTTAACGGTTCAGCAGATGTTATTGACTAACTGGATGTTTGTGCTGTGATTACGGTCTGTATTGCTATTGTTTCCAGTGTGGGGGATGTAGGCGGGTGTACTTAGCATATACGGTTTTGTGGGGCTTGCATTTCTACGTGGTCCATATATATGTGTGTGGGTCCCTTCCCTAATTACAGTGCTATCACTTACTAGACTTCTGTTATGGGTGTTTACTTTGGGCCGTTGTTAATTGGTTTCTATATGGTATGCAGGTGAGGTTGATACTTCCATACCTCCGGATGTACGGCGATATGTGCAGGGATATTTCTAAATGACCGCTATCCCATGTATGTGTGTCCCAGATATTTGCAGTCATTGCAGTGGTGTTGCTGTCAGACCCTCTGTGGCATAGCTTGCCACATTTTCATATGGCCATAGTTAGACACTTGCGGGTCACGCAGTGGTGGTTACAGGCTGACATATAGCCACGGTCAGTACACAGGATAGCACATACGTTTATCCTCATTACATACCAATTGTTCTTGGACCTTGCCTACGTATCAGTTTGCATGTAACATTTCTGTTTCTTACATACAGGCATGAGTATTTCCTGCAACTATTGCATAATATTTGGGATATACTAATGCCCTACACTCTCGGACAGTTGCCCTTTGTAATGTTTCATGTCAGGACACACATGCCCAGGGAGGGGCTGTCCCTCCCAATGTGGGACAGGTGGTTACCGCATGCCTACGGCTAGCTATACCCGCACCTACCGTTATCATCTACCTCCAAGTTGCCACCTACAGACACACGATGTGGACACACACACACACACACACACACACACACACACACACACACACACACACACACACACACACACACACACATTACAGACACATGGAAACACACATGGCACCCTCAACACACACATACACAGGCTACATCACTCTCAACCACAGTTGTACACAGTACCTACGTGAACCGCACTGCCGGCAGCGGTGACTACATGTCCTTCCTATCATCATATTGCTCGCGGTTCTATTGTTCCAGTTCTGTGTTCTTTCTGTCTTTCAGCCTCCTGGTTACGCGTGTCGGTGTGTGACACGTTCCATAGTTGGCGGTATCCTATTTATTTGTACCTCAAAGGTGTTTTGAATGTCATTGACCTATCTATATATTTGCAGATGTCAGCGACTCCTTTTATATCGACATATCTCACACTATCGCCCTTTCGATCTGTATTATATATGTGTAGATATATATATATATATATATATATATATATATATATATGTATATATATATATATATATATATATATATATATATATATATATATATATATATATATATATATATATATCGACAGTGCAAAAAATTAAAACGTAATTAACCGCGAAGGACGAAATCCGAAACAGAAGATCCAGAAGAGAGAAGACCAGAAGAGAGAAAGAGAAGAGGAGGAACGCTGAGAACACTGCGATGGGGAAAGGATGGTATGGGGGTGATGATGGACGATGCGTAGTCGACGTAGCGTAAGGGTGCGAAGTGGGTGTGTCTGTAGGGGTAGGGGTGGGATAAGTGAGTGGGAGTTTTGTAGGGGTAGTGGATAAGTGAGGGGTAGGTAGGCGGGTTAGGTGAGAGTGTGCGAGTAGACGGGACCTTAGGGTAAGGGTTTGGGTTAGGTATGATGTCGGTGTATGCGATGTCGTGTTTGTGAACTGAATCTTCGATGTTCCGTGTCGGTGGGGTCGTTGTCGCTATTTTGAATTGTCGATGTACTAAGATAGATCCATATATATATATATATATATATATATATATATATATATATATATATACACATATACATATCTCAGACAGGGGTGGTGACAGGCATGCTACGCCTTTCATTGTGTGTTTGTCAGTGTCTACTGTGTTTCCTGGACTCCGCACGTTTGTGTCTGTACCTGTCACATTACACACCTGCCATGGGTTAAGATTACCTCCAGTCCCACTTTGCGAGGGACAGTCCCTCTTTCTGCAGATGTGTCCTGCGACATATATGTGAACATAGCAAATGTCCTGCGACTGTGGGACAAACATATTCCCTATAGTTTATGTAATAGTTGCATAAAACACTTATTGTGTATCTGACCCACCTACATGTTACAGGACATGGAACACGTACCTGCGACCATTATTAGAATATACTTTTTATCAATGCAACACACTGACGTTTTGGTTGTCGTACTGGCCGGGTGTATGTGTCGGCCTGCAGACATCTGGCGTATGTCCCACATTGGTCTTTTGCAATGTGGCAACCCTGCCATACGTACATCTTGGCTAGCAATAGTGTTGGGTGATTCTATACATGATTGCCTGTTCCACTCCTGGCAGTGGTCGTTTTACCCTTCAGAGCAGGTGCTATTTGTTCAGGGGTGACTAATGCTGGTTTTACCTGTTCTGTACATCATTGACCGTGATCTGCGCAGTGGTCGGTGAAGCTTAGCCCTGTTTTGCGCATATCCGTATAGTTGTATTTAAACATCGCTTACCAGCTGTGGGCAATGCTTATTCCTGCTAAAGTGTGCTACACATATTCTGATGACCTGCATCCGGAATGCCTTACCCGTGCCGTTGGGATTACGTTACATCCCTTGCGGGACGTGGGACCAGGAACATGCCCAACAGTCACTGCATGTACCACTTGGACATCTGGGGGTTGTACACATATTATGTCATTTTGTATGTGAAGTACACTACAGCAGTTACTCCTCACTACACTCACATGGATAACTCTGTTAGTTTACACATTGATGGGTCCAGTTAATGGTATGTCCATGTGATGTTTACTGGCTGTACTCCGGCATTGGGTATGTATATCACAATTAGCTACACCCGCTGATGTGCTATACCTTCATACGACCGTGGATGCAGCATGCTGGGGTGACGAATGCCTGTCATGGGTACATCCCCTGCCTTGACACAACATCCATGATTACATTTTGTGGAGCCCCCTCAGTGATGCAGCGGGGAATCCATGCTGAGTGTGTGTGGGACAGTGCTTACACACATGTGCTCCCGTGATTGCCTCTGCTGCAGTACGCGACAGTTGCTTACTCGATGTTGTGGCGACGGGAGTCACTGTTTTCCCCGTTTGGTGTTTTGGCTCTGAAAATCGGGCGTGTACCTGCCAATGTACCTGAGAACCTATACACACAGCAGCGACAGATGCTGATAGGCGCATCTACTGTTCAGATGTTGACATTTCCATGTTCCAATGGCTGTTGCATGTACAATGTTTGAGGGCTGCCTATGTAGGATTCCACAGTGGGCCACCTATACATCACAATTTACAGGTGGTCGTGTTTGTGTGCCATCCATTTTACTGTGTGTGCAGGTGGAGAGGGTTGTCAGTCTGTGGGAGTCTACACTGTCAAGGTATGTGATATACGTTCCCTCTTTGCCAAGGCATAGGCATATTGGGCATGCCTCCGTCTGCCTACTGGGGCTGGCACAGTGTGTCCGTGGTCTGGATCCCTCTGTGCCTGTGTTGGCCTTAGCAATTGCGGTGGGCTGTGAGGCCCTCCCCCATTTTGACCCTGCTGCAGCTGTTTCCGCAGGATCATATTATGTAGCATGGCACATACTATGAAGATGTGGGCACACATGCCTGGAGAGTACTGCAAGGCTCCACCAGATGTGTCCAAGCACCGGAACCGTGATTTCAGCATCCCGAACACATGCTCTATGATGATTCTGGTTTGTGCGTGTGCCTCATTATGACGTTCTTGCATTGGTGTGTGTGCATTTCTGATGGGTGTCATCATCCACGGCTCCAGTGCATAGCCAGCATCCCCCACAAGGTGGCCTTGTGGGATGTCCCCCCTGACAAATACCTGATACAGCTGAGAGGCATGCCAGATATGGGAGTCGTGGTAGCTTCCAGGGCTGCCAGCACACACATCCATGATAATGCCCTGGGCATTGCACATGACATGGCAGTTGATGGAGTGGAATCCCTTGTGGTTTATGTAGTGCCTACCATACTCACCGGGTGGTGACTTGATTTGTATATGCGTGCAGTGTATCACACCCAGTACCTGTGGTAGTTTGCCACACGGTGGAAGTGACGCATATTGCTGGCCAACTCCTCCTGAGTTTGGGGGAAGTATATATGCTCATTGGTATGTGGTAACATGGCATCCAGGAACTGGTGTAGTACTCTGGATGCCGATGCCTGTGAGATCCCCATTATATCTCCAGTTGGCCTTTGAAAGGTACCTGTGGCTAGTATTTGCAAGCTTACACATACCTTCGTGTCCACTGGGATAGGTTCCCCTCTGTTGTTTCTGGTTCTCAGGTGTGGCCGGCACAGCTCTACTATTTGCTGTAAGATGTCCCTGTCCACTCTGTAACATTCTACTATCTCCAGATCGTGTAGCCCCTGGTAGGTTACCCTTGGTCTGAACACTCTTCTCCTCCTCTGAGGCCTACAGTGGTTGTTGGCATCATCCTCCACAACACCGCCGGTCTGTAACACATGCTGATGAATCACAGCTATGGCAGCTCCCAACATGTACATTTTAAAAGTTACCCGTCTGTTTACACCTATGGTGCAGTGTTTGAGAATACACAGGTGTGTGTTGGGTGCTTTCACACTTTATACTGTTTTGCTGTGAACACTGATGATGTCATAGGGTGTGTATGTACAATTGTGGCTACAGGGTATCTTCTGTGTTTGATTAATGGAACCACTATTGTGCTGCCTTTGGTGTTGCATTACATTTGGCTGCCGTGAATTACCTTCTGCCCTTCAGTTTACATTTGTGCATGTTATACCTATTTGCTGGCATGCATCCAGCAGCCTGCTTTCATTTGTACTTTCCTAGACCTGGCTTATCTTGCGTAATGTGTTCTATTGCTGGTCTACTGTGGGTTTGCTTTGCTCTGCTATGGCAGTTCTCCTATCTATGCATTCCAAGTCCTCCCCTCCTTTTTTTGCAATCCTCTGCCTCCCCATCCTATTTTGCAGGTTTCTGCATGCAGGTTTGTCTTCTGCCATCGATTGGCTGCCGTGAGTTGATTGGTGTTAATTGCTCATTAGTACGCCAATTACCCTGCTTCGGCGTTTCCTTCTTTTCTTCCCCTGGCCTTCCTGTTTATGCTATTGTTTGTGGCGCGTGCATCCGCTTGCTGGGTTTCGGGCACGTTTTCATCCCCGTACACATGTGCTTTCGGGCACCATGTCTGCTCTCAGCTAAACGGTTCTATACCTTTCTCCCCACCCCTGTCCTGCAGCTTTGCTTAGCAATGGCCAGGCCAGATTTGCATAGCTCCATTGTGCTTACTTATACGGTGGCACACCCCTCTGCTGATGTCATGTATCACCTCTGATACACTCCTCGGTGTTATAGTGCTGCTCCGTCTGGTACATCCTTAATCTGGCGGGACGTTTGCGATTCAGTATTACCTGCCTCATTTGCATGGCATTGACTACTAATTCATAGTTACAGCGCCGAACACTGTCGTGGGCCCTTGGCAACCCTTGCGCCTTGCTTGTGGTGTACCATGCCTACCATTGCTAATTATGGTGAAATCCTGCTTTGTCTCACATTGCGATTTTCTGCCATTTGTATACATTTCCTTTGTATTCCTGTTTGCGCACACATGCCCTGCAGTTGTACTGTGTGTTACTGTGACCATGACATTAAATGTTGTTTTTTAGGTGTTGTGCATCTTTTCTTGTGCCATTGGCTGTGTATTTGGGCCATTGGCATATGTTAACTTTGTAATACATGCGTCTGGTCCGCTTACATAACTCAGATGTTCTGTTTGGGAAAATGTAAATCGTGTTTTTTGGTTTACATTTCCATGGGCTTGCGCTACGCCTGCACCACTTTGTGAATCGCTGTATGCCTTCATTAGCATGGTGCGACAATGCGCATGGGGTGATTTGCATACATATGCCGAGGGCTGCGTAGATCTGGTGTACGCCGGTAGTGCACATGGAATTGGTTCGTACCTGAATCGCTTGGCGGACATATTTGGCATTATACCACCTATGCTATGCCTGCGCCTGGCGCAAGCTTCATGAATCCGGGGGTACATTTACAGAAGTAATGCTTTTCGGTCTTCCCAATGTTAAAGTAACTTACTGTGGCACGTTCCACATTAGAAACAATTTAAATTTTTGCAAAAGGCATGAAAATGCTTTTTATTGACATCGGAATGTATAAAACACAAAAAGAAAGTAGTAAAAAGCCTTTGATTGCAATCGGTTGAATAACCATGTAAAACCTGAATAACCGATAATAAAAAAATTGCAATCAAAGGGTTTTATACATTCCGATGCCAATAAAATGCTTTTTACTGCTTTGTTTTATTAATCTGGTGTAAGCTACATGACAGCTAATTACTATTAACGTAGCTTGGTAAGTTGTGGGTGTTTAGGGGCAGGGTTTGCTACTGCGCATCCTGCGAGGTACTACATTGTTAGATAACCATTTTGGCTAAGAACTATTTCTGAATGGTTTTGAAGTACTGAATGGAGGGTATTGATCTGATGGATATAGGTAAGGAGTCCCAGGCCTTGGCAACATGGTATAAATGTAGATCAAGCCCTGCAAATTTGATAGGGGTGTGGACAGAAAGGGTTTTCCTCACTGAATGATATTGATGGAGTACATAGTTGTACTGAACCATATTTAGTGCTTGACAAGCAGATTATTGCTGGCTAATGTTGTAGGTGGGAAGAAGCTGTGTATATGTTAGTTGTGTAGTGAGTTCTGAAAGGGTCATTTGCTGCAAATGTAGCCACTTTGTTATAGCATTGCTCAAATTTTGCTTTTTATGCTGCCTGGAAGTTAATAAGAATGGGTGCTCCATAAACTAGTGAGGGAAGGTTCTAAGTAGTGGAACATATAGCTTTAGTTGTGTTGGTGAGAACGTTTTTGAATCTGTAAAGCAGTGCAAGTTTTTGCTGATTTTTTTTATACAGTTTTGTATTTGCATTTCAAATGTAATATTATAGGTTCATAGGTAAGGTAATTACTACACTAGCTGCTCTTGCAGGCCATTTTATCTAGCTAATTTCCCTTTTTGTGTTTGAGCATATTCTTTTCCACTTGGTTATAGATTGGCCTTACCCATGGTTGATA
Organism: Protopterus annectens; assembly: GCF_019279795.1. Taxonomy (NCBI): domain Eukaryota; kingdom Metazoa; phylum Chordata; order Ceratodontiformes; family Protopteridae; genus Protopterus; species Protopterus annectens. The sequence goes on along the minus strand of NC_056747.1, from coordinate 415,952,617 downwards.
ATTACATATAACCCTAATGAGAATAACTGGGATCATCCCATAGATAATTTGAGTGGGCCTATGCATATGTATAGCATTTAGGAGCTGCATCTGCCCATTGGTAGTGCATGGGACAGTTCTGGGGTAAATTTTCTGTTTCCCATCCATATATCTAAGTTGCACTTAAATGGACAAAGATGAGCTGTGTTTCATATGGATATGGATTCTGTTCCACAGCAGCAGTATCACCTGCGAGATATACCTGTCCCTCCAAACTGTTACTGTTGCAGAAGAGGTTTAGATACCTAGGCAAAGTATTTCTGATGCCATTGGACTTATTGATGTGTATTAAAACCATGAGTAATAGGTCAGAGGATGCCTTGTATGCCAGCTGAGTATAGTGATAGGGGTTGCAGTCAGTCCATGAAGGATGTGTTATTTAGGCCTTCCATCCTTTCAGTGAGGTATCGTTGTGGGAGCTCAAGTTGTTGCATGTGTCTGAACAGATACATGCCAAAGAGGGCATTATGTGCAATAACTGGCCCAATGAAGGCTGAGTAAAGGGGATCAATGACATTTCTAGACCTAGACCCAATCCCTTTGTTTATAATCTGTGCAATAGAGAAGGACTTTCTTACAACAACAGCCATATGTTGGTCAAATGTTAAGTCAATGTCCGCATAAATTCCCAAACCCTGAACAACTGGGTCAAGTCTTAGGGACGAATTGTCAGTGTGATAGTTCCAAGGTATAGATGACTTCCCAAAATGTACAGTAATGCAGTTTTGGTATTTACTTTTAGACCATGACTTTGACACCAGTATTCGAGACAAGCCTCCCTGCAGGATGGCCATATCATTTGAGGAGTCAGTGACTTCTCCAAGATTGCACTCATCTGCAAACTTAGAGGTCATCATCCACTTTTGTTATTCAGTATTACTTACAATCATCCCATATCCTGCCTCATTATTTGCTATTAGAAGTGACTTCTGATGGTGTTTTATTAAGTGAGAGGATTTTGAATGTTGTTTTTCATGAGACAGCCCTGAGGGAAATGGTAGTATTTGGGGGGGGGGGGGTGAGCATGAGTTGTGAGTTACAAAGCCATGTTATAGTGTCTGTTACAGTTTCCTGAGTACCTTTTTGGAGATGTGCCAAGTTATCTGATACACGTATGAGTGTGAATTCACCAGTGTATTGCATTAGGGAAGCCTGTTGTGTACATTAGTGGAAGGTGCTGGTGTGTTGAGGAGGAGACCAAGGATAGAGCCTCATGGTACACTGGTAATGACTGAGAGGTATGGTGAGAGGGCAGGGTACCATTGTACTGACTGAAACCTGTTGGAAATGTAGGTTTTGAACCATAGAAGGGTGCTCTGTGATAGACCTAATATAGACATTTGAAGTAGAATTTTGGTGTGACAAAATGTGTTGAAGGCTTTAGACAAGTATAGAAATAAGGGGTTGAGTAGTTTGTCATTAGCTCTTTCTTTATTAACAGTATCTATAAGGGTTAGAGGTGAGTGTTCATTCTGTGGGAGGTGTGGAATACACAGTTTGATTCTGAATTTGGGGCAATTGGCCTACTATTCTCCCATGAACCTAAGATCACTTTATGTCTAAGGTTATTGATGTCAGTTGAATTTTCTAATTTGTGTATATAATGTGTGATTGTTTCCAAAGAAAGGGGGCATGAGATTCCTAGACTGACATATTTATAAGGATTGAGATGAGATAGGCAATGCTATTGGCTGCTATTTTAAGGTACTAACTTGGAAGGTCATCAGCTGAAGATGAATATGGTTTGAGTTTGAGTTGTTTTACATGGAATGAGGAACCTGGTTTGAAGGTGAAAGTGGATATGGTTGTTGGGCAGGGTTGGGATTGGATGTGGGAATTCTTGGTTAGGAACACTATTACTATCTATGAAATAAAAGATGAATTCTATTGCAGGTTTGAGTGACGAGTTTTTGGGAGAAGCATTAGGGTTGAATTTTTGGCGAGGATGCCAGATTACTTTAATAGATTACTGGAATCTTTATAGGGTTGGGTTAACTATAGTTCAGAGTGTTGTTCGGTATAGTTTTTTTGCCTTCATTTATTTTCTTTTTATTACAGATGTGGAGCATTCTGAAGTTTGAGATATTGTGATGTTTTGTATTTCTACCACTCTTTCAACACTTTTTCTTTATCCTGCACTAGCATTCTACTCTTTTGGGATAGCCAAATTGCATTATTTGCTTGTAGTGTCTTCCTTCCAGGGGTTGTAAGGCTATTTAGAAGTTGCTTTGAATTAATTTAAAGCATCCTGTAAGGATAGGATTTTTGGGTATTCCAGTTAAAAGACAATAGGGTAGTATTGCATAACTCTGACTTAAACTTGGACAAGTTGCATATTGTTCATAGGTTCATAGGTTCATAGGTTTATACTAGGCTATCTGCCCTAAGGCATTTATAAGCCTAGCCACCCCTTATATGAAAAATACAGTGCCCATTAGTTTGTTGTGCCTCTGTCCAGCAGTGACACAGAGATGATTCCTGGGGTAAACCTACGATCTCCCATCCACAGGTCTAGATTTCTCTTGAACAGAGTCAGCGAGGTGCTCTGCCTCACATGGACCGGGATTTTATTCCGGAGCATAGGGAGTCTCTGAGTGATAAATCTATCCCTCCAGCACATCCTATTTATATCCGTGCTAGGGTTTAAGTCGCTTGCTCTAGTGGTTTTGGTGGATTTGGATTTTTGAGGTGGAGCATGTCCATTAATTCCGGGTTGGACATGGCCTTGTATGTCAGGCACATGTCACCTCTGAGCAGACTGAATAGAGCTGGAGTTTCTTCAATCTGGCAGCATATGACAGATTTTGGAGTCCCTTTATCCTTTTGGTGAGGAACTTTTGGGGTCTCTCCAATTGCTGCAGATGTCGGGTGAGATACATCCCGAATGGGGCATTGTACGATCATTGGTCTGATAAGTGAAGAGTACAGGGAACAATGACCTCACTAGATCTGGATGTGAATCCTTCATGATCAGGTGGGCAATCTAGAAGGTCTTTCTAACCACTTTAGCAATGTGAGTGTCAAAAGAAAGGCCACTGTCAACCTGGGTCCCCAGGTCCCTGATAACCTCTTCTGTGCTTAGTGCATTGCCACCTATATGGTAGCTTGGGGTTACCTTGCTTTTCCCAAGGGTATGACTATACATTTTTGGCGTTGAACTTCAGGCCATGGCCCTGGCACCAGCTATCTGTTTCCGTGAGGCCCTTCTGAAGGATATCCGTGTCCGATGCACTTTCCACTATGGCCCAGTTTGCAGTCGTCTGCAAACTTTGTCAGCCAAAGTCCTCCCATGTTGGCTTGTACTTCTGAGAAGTAGATGCCAAACAATAGCCAAGGACCGAGCCCTGTGGGACACCACTTGTGAAGTCTGACACAGCGCCAGCAACTCTAACCCTGTGGGTTCTGTCCTTAAGCCAGTTTGCAACCCATCTTGTGACATATGGGTTTACATTTAAGCTGGTAAGTTTTTCTACAATACCCGAGTGGGGTATTGTGTTGAAAGCCTTTGCAAGGTCAAGGTAGGCTGTATGGACTGCCTTTCCCTCATCAATGGCCTTGGTGACTGTTTCAAGAAGTCAACCAAGTTCAAAAGGCATGATCTTCCCTTGACAAAGCCAAACTGGGTCGGGTCCAATGTCTGCAAGTCCCTATATCTTTGTTTATGAGCTCCATTATGATCCTCTCCATAGCTTTGCAGACTAGACTTGTTAAGCTTATGGGCGGTAATTACCAGGGTCCAGAGGCACCGCCTTTGTGGAGTGGGACCACAGTTGCCACGCCACTCCTTGGGCACGTATCCTGTGGTAAGGCTGAGATTAAACAGCTGCCTTATGTGCGGGTTTAATTCCTCATTTAGCTCGGTGTAGCACACAGCCGGGGACACCATCCGGTCCCATTGATGCTGTGTTTTTAGCTTTAGAGAGAGCAGCTTTCACCTGCATTTGAGATGTCCGGGAGGCTACACTCGGCTAGGATAGTTATCTCTCCTTTAGGGAGAGGGGGTGAAGTTTGCACTGAACCTGTCTGCCAGTATGTTGGCAATGTCTGTGGGTTCAGTGATTTTGTATCATTTTGGACTAATTCTGAGCATATCTGGGAGTTTCCACCCAGGTTCCTAACATAGCTGAAAAAGGCCTTATGATTGTCCTTTGAATCCATGGCAATTTTTCTCTCAAAATTGGCCTTAGTTGATTTTATGAGTGCTCGTATTTTTTACTAATAATGATCAGGGGTGACTTCCTTTATGGATTTTGTTCTATCATGTAATAGCTTTCTCCTCTTATTGTAAAGTTTGTTAATGGCTGGGGTCCACCAGACTGGACGTTTGCCCTTTGTGGAAAGAGTCTTGGTTTTATTTGGGATTGCCTGATCCATGCAGTCCTGGAGGTGTTCATAGAAGGCATTTGTAAGGGCTTCCGCAGCAGGTTGTGGTTTCCTCTGGCTCAGGGGCCTTGAAGGATACCACACCAGTCTTGAGTAGTGTGAAGTTTGCTTTAGAGAAGTTCTTCACTATGGTCTTTTTTGCTTGGGGTGGGCGCGGGATGTGGATTTCCAGTGAGATTAGTTTATGATCAGATCTCACCAATGAGGGATATACTTCGTGTGGAGCATTTTGTCCCCATGTTTGTGACAATGAGATCTAGTATATTTTCTCCTCTCGGGAACAGTGACTAGCTGTTCCATGGCATTTGAATTTATGAACTCCAGGAACCCTTGGGCTAGAAAGTTAGGGCTTGAGTAATGTTCCCAGTCTATATTCGGGTAGTTGAAGTCACCCAATATGATGGTGTTTGGAGATACATTTATACCCTCCAGTGTCTTCAGGAAGGCTGTGTGGGGTTCCTGAGTTTGAGAGGGTGGCCTGTAGCATGCTACAATTTGTAGAGCAGTTTTGCCTATGGTTAGTTGCACCTGGATGGTTTCGAAGCTTGATGCGTTGCCACCAACCTGGAGGTGTGAGTATCCTTTATGAATATGGATACACCCTCCTTTTGTGGTGTGGTCCGGGTTTTGGGGCGCATGATATGAGGTAAAACCTAATAGTGCCGGGTGCTCTCAGGAGCCTTGAACCAGGTTTCAGTTACAGCACAGACATCGATGTTCTCCATACTGAGAAGGGCCTCGAAAGTGCATTTTGAGATTTAGACTTCTGGCATTGAGCAGCATTACCCTCAGTTTCTTCCCATTTTTGTTTTCTAGGGTGGTAGGTTTAGAATTTGAGCCTTGCCTAAAAAGGCACTATGGGGTGGCAAGAGCCTTAGCCAATATCCGAATCCCAGGGTGACAGGTGCATCCCTGAAGCAGCGTGGCTTGTCAAGCATGTCATCCCAGGCAGACAGACACTGGATCCCTTTGAATGACACCAGACATTAAGCCAATTGTTAAAGCTGATCATCTTGTCTCTATATTGTGGCATCATTCTTGGTGAGGGAAGGATACTGCTCAGGGTTAGGGTCATACCTGCCTGGGCTACATAATCAGAGAGCTCCTCTATGTCTCTTTTCATGTAGTCCAGGTCGAGTATCGCTCAAGGTCGTGGACAATGACTGTGTCATATTTGTACTTGCCATGGAGTGACCCGAGTGCTTGTGTTATGACATTCTAGCGCCCGATAGGCAGCTTACTGTGACCCTCTCCTTGTTCAGCCTGGTGAGTGGGACGCCAGTGTGTCTGACTATGGAGTCACCTATGACAAGTATGTTTGGTGTTGTATTTGGCCTTAAGGGCTGTGACTGCTTTGCACACTGCTTTTGTGGTTTATGTGTTGCTTGTGGGGTGTCTTGAGGTAGCAGTTGTTTGGGTGTCTGCTTTGGAGGCCTCTGCTGTTTAGGTAAATTTTACTCAGAGCCTCCAGTATGTCTTTGTGTGTTTATGTGTTTGATTCAGTGGAGTGGTAGCATTATGTGAGGCTGGTTTTGTGGTGTGTGTAGTTGCCTTCTCCTCCTGTCTGGTCTTGCCAGTCCTGAGTTGAGAGAGCTCAGCCTCCAGTTTGGCTAAATAGCTGCATCTCGCAAGTATTTGTGTTATGTGGGAGGAGGAGAGGGTTGTCTGTGTACATGAGGCAGTTATAACATTGCCTCAAGATTCCCAGATTCACCAGCTGGACCGAGAGGAGATTGACAACTGACCTTTGGACATGCTAGAATAATATTGGGAAATCCTTAATTGAAAACAAGGGCCAGTGGGGAGTGAGGGTGTAGTGCTTTTAATTTTTAGTGCTGACTTATATAATTGCTTTAGTGAGCAAGTGCCAGGTAACTTGAGTGCAATGTGTTACAAGTAACTAAATGCAAAACGACAAACAGTAACTTTCTTTCAAGTGAAACAAGGAAATAAGTACAGTAAGCAATGCAGATATCACTAGTGATCCACAGAAGCTGAGAAGTTCGTATTAGGTGGAATTAGCTTCCAGGAAATAACAAGCAAACAAACAACAAGCATATAAACAAAGCTAGATTCAGTAGGCCTGGATCTAGTCTATGCTAGAGCAAACAAGGTGAACCAATTTCAGTAAGATACAGTTCAAATATTCAGGCACTATAAACCTTTAACCAGAAAATTCCCAGCTCAGAAGGGCAGAGTCCAGCCTCTTCTCCCACAAGAGTGCAGACCACGAACCTTCTTAATGTAAAATAACTGGCCTGAAGCCCAAGTGCCTAAACCAGAACTAATACACTTGGACACTGGGCTCTCAATCAGCAGTTCCCAACTTAGAAGGATGAAAGCTACCTGTCCTGCCACCACAGTGCCACCACAGTGCTTGCCACAAACCTTCCTAATGTAAAACAACTGTTCTGAAGCCCAAGTGCTTAATCCAAAAGACTTGAATGATAGCTACACTTTAATCAAGTTACAACCAAGCAGTAATAAATACCATTGAATACTTTAGAGAATGTCTGGATTAGTGCTCAAGTTACACAAACAAAGCTAGATCCAGCAGGCCCGAATCCAGTCTATGCCACAGCAAACAAGGCGCACCAACTTCAGTAAGGAACAGTTCAGATATGCATGCACTATAAGCCTTTAACCAGAAATTCCCAGCTCAGAAGGGCAGAGTCCAGCCTCTCCCACAAGAGTGCAGACCACGAACCCTCTTAATGTAAAATAACTGGCTTGAAAGCCCAAGTGCTTAAACCAGAATTAATACACTTTTAGAATAACAGACACTGAGCCCTCAATCAGCAGTTCTCAACCTAGAAGGATGTAAGCTACCTGTTCTGCCACAACAGTGCAGACCACAAACCCTCTCAGTGCTAAACAACTAACTGGTCCGAAGCCCAAGTGTCTAAACCAAAAGGCTTAGAATGAGTTACACCAAGCAGTAATAAATACAATTGAGTATTTTAAGATGATGCAAAAGTAAAAAGAAGTAGGTAAAAACACAAGTACAGTAAAAGCAGATGAAATTTTTTTTTTTTTTCTGAACAAGTGCTGAGATCAAAGAAACAGATTTGAGTGCTGAAACTAGAAAACTGGCTAGTTATAAGAAATAAACAAGCTAGAAGGCTTCCCTCAAACACAGAAGGGCTTGGGGGCTCAGAAGCCTGCAAATAGTCTGTACCACTTAACAAGAAAGGCAGGAAATAAGCTTAATTTTTTTTTTTTCTATTTCCCAGATGCTCTCTTTGTACACAGTAGGAGTGCCTGAAATCAGAATATGATCTCACTGCACTCAGTTGAGTGAGCAAATGAGATGGGCCCAGAGGCAGGCTGAGGGGCGGGCAGTTTCAATGCCACTAAGATTAACACCAAAACAAAAACAGGGCGGGTGGGTGAGATTAACTGAAGAGCAGAATAACTTCAGATAAAAATTCCTTCAACACTCCTGCAGAAAAAGGTACTTAAATTCTTTTATACGTCCAGTTGAATATAACCAAGTTTTTAGCTGGCCAAGCTGAAGTTTTAAAGCAGGAATTATTTCACATGCACCAGTTTAAATATGCAAGGACAGGAAATCAAAGAATGTGGCTACCCCCACACCTGTAATTACTAGCAAATAACAAAATTCAGCCAACACTAGCTTTAGTTCAAGTTACTGAAGAGCAGAATAACTTCAGATAAAATTCCTTCAACACTCCTTCATACACAGTTTAAATCAATTTAAATACTGTATTTTTAAAAAAAGTGCAGAAAAGGTACTTAAATTCTTTTATACGTCCAGTTGAATATAACCAAGTTTTAGCTGGCCAAGCTGAAGTTTTAAAGCAGGAATTATTTCACATGCACCAGTTTAAATATGCAAGGACAGGAAATCAAAGAATGTGGCTACCCCACACCTGTAATTACTAGCAAATAACAAAATTCAGCCAACACTAGCTTTAGTTCAAGTTACTGAAGAGCAGAATAACTTCAGATAAAAATTCCTTCAACACTCCTTCATACACAGTTTAAATCAATTTAAATACTGTATTTTTTAAAAAAAAAGTGCAGAAAAAGGTACTTAAATTCTTTTATACGTCCAGTTGAATATAACCAAGTTTTTAGCTGGCCAAGCTGAAGTTTTAAAGCAGGAATTATTTCACATGCACCAGTTTAAATATGCAAGGACAGGAAATCAAAGAATGTTTTATAGACATGCCATTTAAGTGGATGTGTCAGATGTAATTTCTCCAAAACTGTTGGGTTTCTAATGCCGTTATGAGACTGAACCCCATTCCTAAGTCAGGGTATAGTTAAAGTTCATGAAATTAGTATTGCTTCAATCTTTGTTATCCAAACGTGTTATTCGTAGCACCCACAATAGGGCCAGAATTGATTCCTGCAATTCATACGGAGTTACATTAATGGGTAGCATATCTAAAAATGACTTTAGTTTTTTTTTTTTTTTTTTTTTTTAATTTGATCCATTGCTCCTACTACTGCTATTGGAACTGCCTCAGCATTTTTTCTCAACATTGCTCTCATTTCTGCCTGCAAATCTTGAGATTTTATGACTTTGTATCTTGCTGTATATAAAACACTGTAAAGGCAATGTGCAGCAATTTCAATGATCAATGCTCCTTTTTTGTTTTTAATGAACTACTATAACTGGTGTTCCTGTACCTACTTTTTTGGACTGTTGGTAATGGCTGATCCAGTCTGATGCACACTTCATCATTCTCTGTAATACTTTGTGGTTCATGTTCCCAAAGCTTCTCACCTACTTCTGTATTGTGGTGTTCGCACAATCCTCAATGGAACAGTCTTGCTACACTATTGTGTCTTTCAGTGTATAGACCCTCTGCGTGTATCACACCCAGCAACAAGGTATGCAACTCCTTCTAGTACTTTTTTTTACAGAACCTATATTTGTCTGTTTTTCACACATGTTCAATGGACTTTGTAAACTAATATGTATGTAAGTCCACCATCTTGGGCTTCTGTTATTAACCTTTCATCCCCTGGTTCATAGGATCATAGGAAGTTACTAGGCTATTGGCCCTGAGGCCCTTATAAGCCTAGCCTTGAGTTTAACTCATGTTTTGACAAGTCAGCACCCAAAGCCCCTGTCCAGCAGGGACACAGGTGGAATCCCAGGGGTGTATTTTCTGCTTCCCATCCAGTTATCCAGGTTGTGCTTGAAAAGGGATATTGAGATACTCTTCTTGATGTGGAGAGGGAGTCTGTTCCACAGATGGGGGAGTCTCTGGGACACAAATCTCTCCCACCAACAAGTCCTATTGATGTCACAGACCAGGTTGAGATTGCGTTTCTGGGTTACTTGAGTGGAGCTTGACTTGCAGATATGCAGCAGTCCCTTCAAGGCAGGGTCTGAGATTGCTTTGTATGCCATACATAGGTCACCTCTGAGGAGTCTGTATGAAACTGAGTAGAGGGACAGGGCTTTTAGCCCATCTGTGTAGGGTAGCTGTTTGAGGCCCTGGATTCTTCTTGTGAAGAACCTCTGTGGTCTCTGCAGCTGCTGCATGCGTTTTGCAAGGTACATGCTGAAGGGGACATTGTACTCAATAATTGGCCTTATAAGGGAAGAATACAGGGATGTTATGATCCCCTTGTACCTGGATGAGATACCCTTACTTATGAGGTGCATCATATAGAAAGCTTTCTGTACAATGGAAGCAACATGGTGGTCAAAAGGCAGGTTACTATTAACCTGGGTGCCCAAATCCCTCATGACTGATTGCGTGCTTAGGACATTGTTATTAATATGATAATATGTGGGGACCATACATAGGTCTCAACCTGCTAAGAGGCCAATGTGGAACACAGACCATAGCAATGTGTGGCAAACAGTCAAAATGTGGAACACCCTATTTTCACACTGCGCAAAACATGTACCTCGACCATGACCATGGTCCTTCAGCCAAAATATACGCATGGACAGACACACGGACACACACATGCACACACACACTAACTCACCCTCGTCATACATCTCAGATGCCCAGAATTTTGCAGAATGTCCACAATTTTGTCTTATGTTTTTGGTGTGATCCTCATAAAATATGTAGTTTTCTGGCATAGCCATTCGCATGAAAAACACAGTACAATATCTAGGAACATCATGTTGGTGTTTGCCCATGACAGTCGCTGTGAGTGGTTCCTGGATCTGGTGTTTGGTAAACAGCATCACAAATGATATCTGAATGATCCTCAAACAACATACACAGTGGAAAATAGCCTACAGACAGGAGGGTGATGTGCCAGACATGACTACAGCATATAAGTGTAGCTATACTTCATTGAGACTACTGCCTGTTTAACAAGTTGTGTGTGGTAATGGCTATTCTGCATGTTTTAAAACTGACAAGACAATGCTTTGTTTGTGAGGGACCCCCATCTGTAGGGCCATCTGTGGACTGGTCAGTGGGTGGAACCATTTGTTTCCTGTGTTACTCACTGAACACACATCTGTGAACAGCAGGAGCATAGTGTCAGGATTGCAGCCAGTACATGGTGATAGTGATGAGTTACTGCCATCGCATCCCTGACTGGACATATGTCACATGAAACAGTGGTATGACAGACACTGTCTGGAGTTTTCAGTGACATGCCAATAATGGGCCACTGTTCATAGCTGCAGTCACAAGTCTTCTACACTTTGTATAGCTGTCATGCAGTATATATGCATGTGTTGTGCTCCCTCTGCAAATGTATACCATTTGTTGTGTTGAGTTGATGGTCATATATATGCATGCTGTTGTAAGTAATCCTGAATGCTGTTGACTATTACTAAGCCATATATGTGTTTAAACTGCAACACCATAGGCTGTATGGGTTTGGAGGTCCCGGCAGAACCTCCTGTCCTACTTCAGCTGGCCATGGCACTGGGCATCAGCACATCTGGGGCCCAGCCTTGGATCTCCACCTCTGTTGGCTCTGCACCACCTTCTGGTGGTACCGCCACTGAGGATGGGGCTTGCCCCCCCTGGGAGCAGGTCCAGACAGGAACATGTCTGCTGTCATACAGTACCAGACGTGGTGTATAGGGGGCTCAATAAGGGGTTTCAAGATCAGATATGACAGCACAAGGGCAGAGTGTCACATTTACAGGGTGAGGCTGTCCCCCCTAGACAGCCCTCAGCACTGTCACCTTTGTAGCTGTTTTGGTGAAGTGGTGACTGCCCATGGCTGGGGACCTCTGTCCCACTGTTTCCATCTGCGGGCTCATGGGCTTGTGAATGCCGAACACCCCTCCCTGTCCAAGGTGTATCCCCCCACATGTGTCATATACCAACCCTGTATGCTGTCTTGTCTGTCATCCTACCCTACCTATCCTCCATGAGCATACCAACTCTCCTTCCCCCACATCCCACTCTCACCCTACGGAAACCAAAGGGCAATTGGTTCCTAGAACAACATTTGCCCCATACATAGCTGTCCATTTCACACACATGTCCACTGGACACATGTGACCCTTTTAATATGCATCACAACATACTCCAGTTGTCCTCACCCCTGTCTCTAAGGCGCATGATCCTAGTATGCACATGACTCCTAAATGTTCCAGGTACACGTGATGTGGACGACCCCATTGTGCACACAACACTACAGGTCCCTCTATGGTTACCCCATTTATCTTTATCATGATGATCACCTTGCAAATAGTACTGTTATGACATAATGATTAGACAGGAACTGTTGTGTTAATGTAAATAACATGCACAGAGTGATGTATATCGCCAATGTACAAATGTTTGCATGTATGAATGACACCTGTCTGTCTGAGGGAGTCTTGATATTACATAGGACAACACCACTACATAATACAGGCATTGCTGGTGTTTCCCTTTTCATTCCTTTGTAATGCTTTGTTGTCACATAGGATGCTCCTGATATATCTATATATATGTATGTATCAATATGCTGGACATAAACACTCACACATACATCTACATGATGGAATACATTTCCTATACTGTTGAATGACTGAGCTGGATGATATGTTTGTGATAAGGTCCAATGTCTGTATATCTGCCATGGCTTAGTGGTAAATCACAATAGCTGTGTGTGCAGGGTCCTGGTTTCGAGCCTTGCAGAAGCTGTTTATTTTGTTGCAGGGCAGAACAAGGCCATTGGATACAGAGTGATTAAGGCACATTAAAGCAGTTGTGAGTGGGTTTGCATGTTGCTAAGCAATGCTAACCTCTGGTTACAGTTTCTTACACTCACTTAGCCTCTACATTGCTTTACCAGTGTAATACTCGCATACTGGTGGCCAAACAGGCTTACACCCGCTTGCTCCTGCACTTGCAGATGCACTCCATTTGGTGTTTGCATCTGACACTCACACCCCTGGGTGGGACTGAGGACTATGATATTACCTTGTGATGTCTATTACATTTGATTACATGCCTACAGTATCGGGAATGGCTGCCCATTAGGTGACAGCATTCCATTCTGACTGTACGGAATCTGCTGCCTGTCCATAGTTTGATTCATATTATTGGTGTGTTCCTCTTACAATCTGCACCCATCTGGCTAATACATGGGAACTGGCACTCTTCAATACAAACAAGTAATTGGGTTTTGGAACCCACATCCTTCAACCGAGTCATGCTACTGCATACCTAAAATTCTATCATCTTTCTAAGGTTGTCAGTGGAATATGTGCTTTCTGTCCCTATCAGACCTTTCATACGATTGGGGAAAAATACAAACTGAATCAGGGACATGGCATAACAACATCAGGGACACATTTAAATTATTGGTGCTATTAACCTGACACATTGACAGACTCAGAGCATATGAATTCATACACATTTTCTGAGGTAAATGATGTTTATAACTCTTAATTGTTGTTGTTATTCATTATGTGTAATTCACCACCTTTCCTCTAAATGTCACTAGTTTTAGGAGGGTTTAAGTGGGACAGAGTTAGAAACTGAGTCGAAATCAGGGACGTCCCTGGAAATCAGGGACAGTTCAGAGACATGGTCCCTATTTGTTCCCCCAATGGTTTATGACCTGTCCAGTGGATGTGCTCTTAGGGTTGAGAGGTATGGGTGTCAGCTATGCCCATTTCAGAATATTACTTACATCCCCAGGGTGGTCCTAATATGACTGCACCAGCCAACACCTGCACGCCTAGGCCCATAATTGCATACCCATAGTTCCACCACCTGCCACTCCTCTACAGCACTCATCCTTACTGTGGGTGCAGGTGGGGTATAAACACACCACTATACACTGCCCACTCTCCCCATGTCAGGACACATGCCGTACATTGTGTTGACCCATGGGTTATCAGGCTTGCACAACCTAGTGGTCCATGTACATCTACAGCCTGGTTTGATAAGTCATTACCGGGACTGCCTCTGATCATTAATTTTTGATGTCCCACAAGGGACATCGATGTCTGTGTTTCAAGATTAGACCTGGCAGGTCTCTCCCACTGGTAGTATCTTGCCGGTGGTCTGGGAAGCAGTGGTGTGTTTACCTTTGTGTGTCTGTATGTCTCACCGGCCTAGCAGAGGGGTGGGGGTGGGGTTGATGCTACGTGTTACACGTTTGTTTATTGGACCTCTCACCCCCATATGCACGGCCTATGAACATATGTTACTCGTAACTGCTGTATGATATCCTAGCTATATACATGTGTATATTTACAGTCACACACACACACACATATATATATATATATATATATATATATACTATATACAGATATATCTGTATATGTATGCATACATGTATATATATATATATATATTTTGCTGTCTATATATATATATATATATATATATATATATATATATATATATCTCACAACATATGGGTCTATGGGTGTCTGCATATGTATATATTTATATGTGGGTATTTATCTGTATTCTGTCTCTGTATGTATACATTTGTACTATGGAGAGGGAGAGGCTTATCTCTACATCGCTATGGGTAGATATACACACACATACCTCTACATATATACGTCTACATCTGGTTATTCCGTTCCTTGCCATATAGATTACACTTTGCTGCAGTGGGACCCGTAGTGGGTGTGACTACTCACTGGGCGACGACTCTGCCTAATGAACACATTCGCTTACATCCCTAGGGCTGTCCATATAGGCCCACATCAGCCAACACCTGCACACCTAGACCCATAAGTAGCTACCCATAGTTCCCCCACCAGCACCTCCTCAACAGCACCCATCCTTACTCTGGGTCCTGGTCTGTTCTGGACACACCAGTACACGCTGCCCACTCTCCACTTCATGGGACCCATTTCATACAATTGTTTTGGCCCATGGGCCATCAGGGTTTCCCACCCTTGTATTCCGAGTATGTATACACCCCAGCCAGAATGTTTTTTTTCTATGACCTTCTTTTGGTTTTGCCAATTTTGGGGGTGCCCTGCAAGGGACATTCCTGTCTGTGTTCCAAGATTAGAATTCATGGGTGCACTGTGTACCCCCTCCCCGGTTGTATCCTGCCTGTGGTCTGGGGAGCAGTGGACTCTTTACATTGTTTGTGTGTATGTTTCCCGTGTCTTGCTGGCACGGCCGGCCTTAGGCATGGGTTAACTAGGCGACCCAAATAAAAAGATAGCCAGCACCCTGAATATAATAATTTATTATAAACTGTAATCTAGACCGGTTTCAGCACAAGGCTTTCCTCAGTAGTACAAAGTATAATAATTGGGTCATGGTCTTATATAGCTTCAACCAATTAGATTCATGACATCATTTCCTGTGGTTAAAAAAGCAGAAAGAAATGATCATAAATGATCAACATAAATCACATATTGAGTGTGAAAACTGATATACATCTGTTCAAAGAAAAAATATCAGATTAGTTTTTATGATATAGCATAATAATGCAAAATCAGATTATATAATAAGAAATGCAAATAAAATTAAGCAAGATGAAAAATAAGCTGAAAAGGAACTGTGGATAAAAAGTTATACATACAATAAAATAATAATGACAGTTGTGCAAAAATAATTAAACTGACTAGTTATTGCTAGAAAGTCATAATTTGTCATTTAATCCAGGGGAAAAAAGTCCCCCAAGTTTAATTATCCACCTCCTTTCTTTTTTATTAAGAATATCGTGCCACCCTACCTTGAAGGCTCTGTTGCCAATGATGCGATCAATGATGGTAAATGAAAATTTGGCAGTGGAATGTTTGGTTGTGTGTCTATATAGTGCATTCGTTATTCTCTGGTTCCTGATATCCCCTAAGTGTTCAGAAATTCTGGTACGAAACTGTCTGGAAGTTTGGCCAATGTAAAAAGCCTGACAGGTGCATGTGGCTAGGTAGACTATCCAATCTGAACTGCAATTGCCAAAGAATTCAATGTTGTATATTTGTCCTGTGTTTTTACTGGTGAAACAAGTGGTCTTGAAAATGTAGCTGCAAAAGCTGCAATGACCACAAGGGTAAATACCAATTAGTTTATCCCCTGTGAGTGTCCTTTGTATGAGATTGTCATTCCTTGGGTTTGTTCTTTTGTAATGAGAAAAATGAGAACACAGTGATTTACCCTTTCTATATGAGAAATAGCAACGTTCTCCTAGATAATTCTCCAAAAGGGGGTGCGAGTTGAGTATGTTCCAATGGTTATTGATGATATTAATCAAATTCCTGCTGTTACGTCCATAAGTTGTGACAAATCTGCATAAGTTGGAACCATCGTCTCTTTTTCTTCTGCTATATTTTAGAAGAGAATCTCTGGATTTAGTATTGCTGGATTGTATGGCTGAGTGGATGATTTGAGGTGAATATCCCCTGGACAAAAATCTGTGGGTTAAATCAGTTTGATGTTTGGTAAGGTCGTCCTCTGAGGAGCATATTCTTTTTATCCTCAGAAACTGTGATGTTGGAATATTTTTAGCAATATGTTTGGGATGGAAGCTCTCCGCATGCAAAAGAGTATTGAATTGTGGGAATTTTCTATAGACTGATGTTTGAAGTGTATTATCTGTTTCTCTTGTCAAATGAACATCCAAGAAATTAATTTCATTCAGGTGATGTTCTTCCATAAATTCAATACCCCAGATGTTCCCGTTCAAATATTCCATAAATTCCTGGAGGTATTCATTGCCTCCCTTCCAAACTAACCAACAGTCGTCCAGGTACCTTCTCCATATGTCGATTTCTGGTAAGTATATGTTATGCATAGGATTGTATATAATCATTTCTTCTATGTAACCCATGAAGAGGTCCGCATATATGGGTGCAAAAGATGCACCCATAGCTGTCCCTTGTAGTTGCCAATAACAATCCTGTTGGAAATAAAACACATTTTTGGTCAAAATGTGTTCAGCCATACATAATATGAGCGTATTCATTCCTGGTGGATATAGATTTGATTTGTTAAGCCAGAATTCCAATGCCATTAAACCAGCCCAGTGAGGAATACTGGTATATAAGGATGATACATCCAATGTACACATAAGCCAGTCTGGATCTAGCTGTGATTCTGTGACTGTCTGTAGGAATTCAGTAGTGTCCTGTATTCTTGCACGAATCTGTGTGAGTAATGGTTTTAGTTTCTCAGTAAGAAAGGCTGATAGAGGTTCCATTAATGAACCAATGCCAGATACAATCGGTCTACCGGGCGGTTGTTGTATGGATTTGTGAATTTTTGGTAAAAGGTATAGATATTGTTTTGCAGGCTCTTTGACTGTCAAATGTGTTTTGGTTTTCTCTGAGATGATACCACTCTCAACTGCCTGTTTCAAAAATTCATTTATTTCCGTTTGAAAACAAGGTGTAGGGTCAATGTCCATCTTCATGTAATGATGATGATTCAATAGCTGTCTATGACCTTCACTTTGATAGTAATCATTGTCCATAACAACAACCGCACCCCCTTTGTCTGCAGGAATAATGACAATATCTGTATTGTTTTTAAGTTGTGTAAGAGCTATTTGTTCCTGTTGTGAAAGATTATTTTTCATGATTTCTGTGGAACTAAAGTGAAAATGTATATCCTTGATTACTGCTTGCTGAAAAACAGCGACATGTTTGTCCATAGGAGGCGTAAAGGAAGATTTATGAAATCTAAAATCAGATGATCTTTGAGTGTCATTACTTTTATCCTGTTGTTGGAAAAATATTTTAAGGTTAATCTTTCTACAGAACTCTAAAGTGTCAGATACCAAGGAGCTTTCATCAATAAAGAAACCAGGAATAAAACCGAGGCCTTTATTCAATAAAGCATGTTGTGCATCAGATAAAACATATTTTGAAATGTTGAGTACATTGGTATGTTGTTCATTTACTTCACCACTGACATGAAGAGTTCTTCTAAGCTTGTGACCCCTGTGCTTCCTGCCTGCTCTGTGTTTCTTACCCCTAAAGGGATGTCAGCTGTTCTACCCCTTTTGGCATTTGGAGAATCTTTACATTGTTTGTGTGTATGTTTCCCGTGTCTTGCTGGCACGGCCGGCCTTAGGCATGGGTTAACTAGGCGACCGCCTAGGGCGCCGTACAGGCCGGCCTCAAAAGGGCACAATTTACGGACCGGAGTTCTGCTATGATGACCCTAACTGGGAAAAGCCGAAAGACAACAACAACATTTGTTTTTTAAATTTCACCGCCGACCATAGAGGCTAGCAATTGCGCCCTCCCCGGCCTCAAAAGGGCACAATTTATGGACTGGAGTTCTGCTGTGACGACCCCTAACTGGGAGAAGCCGAAAGACAACAACATTTTTTTTTAAACCGTGCTTGCTTGAGTGAAGCTCATGGCCAGTTACACTTACGTGGACATGATGAAATGACTGGTCTCAGCAAGCTATTAAAAAAAAACAGTGATAGTGCAATATTTGTTTGCAGCTGCCTGCTTTCGCAGTTAATTGGTATGGAGTCATTGTTGCTCAGTGCATGTGCCTCACATATCGACTGTTTATTTCAAGATGCGGAAAGTTTCAAAGAACTAAGAGAAAATTGCTTTTTGTTTCTCAGGGAATTAACCAAGACTGGAAAAGGGAACAATTGGTGTATGTTGAGTAAAATGATACAAGTGGTAGGACTAGTGAAGACATACACATAGTGGGTGGTAACTTTTTATTAACTTGGACTGGGAAAGAGAATAGATTTCAATCTAGGCACGCGTGCATGAAACTATATATAGAGCCACATGAGTGTCAACAAAAAAGTCTAACAACCAACATACATGGATAGGCTGTAATCGTCCAACAGAGACTTTAGTCCAACAAAAATTAAGTGCTTTTGTCCCTATTAACTGCAATTTCACAATCTAAAAATACAATAATTCCATGTCATTAATATAAACACCCCAAATAACAATAGCAAATGTACATAATTAATTGACTCAATACATAAAATCTATTGCATAAAAATCACAAAGACCATAACAAAACGTGTAAATAATTGTTATAAAAAGTAACATAAAATATATATTTATGAACATAAAATGCCCTTATTCACAATTTAGCTGCTCTTAATTTTAAAACACTGGTAACACAAATATTCTCATTTAGCTTAGGTGGTCTCACAGCATTTAGGTGTAATTGCAATAGTAACTCCTTATACTCCAGCCTGATTACCCATGCACCCCTTCTATCATCGTCAATTACTTATATTGAAAAATAGAAACCTTTTTAAGTGACCAGATTGTGAGGTATGTCTATATGACGCATTGCTCATTCTGCATTTCTTTGTGTCATACAAATGTTCATTACATCTCTTTCAGCCTTTTCTGTGCCTTACCAGTATAGAATGATGAACATATGAGACATTTCACCAAATATACAATTTCAGTAGTCTCACAATGACAGTATCCAGGACACCTCATTACCTTCTCAAAGATGCCCAGTGTTATGTTAGGTCCATCATAAATGAACTGACAACATTTACAGGAGCCACATTTCACCATCTTGTTCCTTACAGCATGTTGAAGAGTGTCTTTTGAAAGCTGTTCTTCTGATACATACTTAATGTTCTTCCATCTTTTAAACACTATAGAAACTTTCACCAACTATATCTTTAATTTCCTTAGGGAAAAATTACATTCCAAAAATAATCAATAATAGGATTGATTTTGCAAGCAGTAGCACTAACTGATGAGGTTAAAACAGGGTGGGTAAACCTATGGTTAATGGAAACAGTATTAATTCATAATTTATTCAGTTCCATTATATTATGGTTACCCAAATAGGGAAGAATTTATCATTTCTATGAAATATAATTTCTTCCCAAACATCCAAAATCAATCTAGTTGTGTAACATTTAGCTGTTCACATGCACGAGAGAATGTCTAAGTCTTTTTTTTCAATTGGTTATCATCACTTACTGATCTAGCCAACCTCACCATTTGGCCTTTCACGGTACTTATCCTTTGGTGAACAGGATAAGCAGTGGAATAGTATAAATAGGAAATAGAGAACATAGATTTGTGAAATATTTTGCAAATAAATTTATTGTTAATGCTATCCTTAGTAATCATAACATCCAGATATCTAATATCCTCAAAATTGTGTTTGTATGTAAATCTGAAGACTGATGTAGTGTTAATACAGTTAACAAATTCTAAAATTAATTCAGTACTACCTTTCCATGAAATAAATATATCATCCAAAAATTGATACTAACCATGGATAAACTCAAAAAAAAATGTGAGCTAAAAAATGTGACAATTCTCCAACTGCCATCACAATGTTGGCACCAATGGGAGTACAGTCGGCACCATGGAAGACTTGTTCATGGCACTTGTCATCAGAATTTTGCTCAGCTTCCTTATCTAACAATTTATTTTGCAGGAAGATTAATCTGGACAGGAGGTTGTTGTGCATTTTTTTTTCTTTAATTTTGTTGGTACAATACTGTCTAATGAAAACTGGGCAACAATTTTGAGGGAATTTCCCATGGACTATATGGATAATGTTATGTATCTTCTTTACTTCTGACCACTGTAACCTGCTGTTGTACTATCATTTTATCACAGCTTCCTTAGTATGTGGTACTCAAAAAGAGCTCCCAAATAAACCATCTATTATTTGTCTTGGTTTTCCTTGCTGCAGTCATATTCTCAGAGTTTATTGTCTCTGTGATTCATAGAACCTTTATGAATTTGGCCCAGAAATATCAACATCTACTCATTTTCTTGAAGAAATATAAGTAACATTGAAATTGATGATAGCAGGATAGTGTGAACACAGATGTTATTCAGCACAAAATAATTAAGTAAATTAAACTTTTTAGATAAACTTCAGCAATCGTTTATAACAAGGCACATGGGCTTCTGTGTTCTGAGGGCATGACCTTTATAGTAAAATATGTGTGAAGAAGCAACAGATAAAGCAAGTTTATTAAAGAAAAAATCCTCCTTCACTTACAGTTAAACTACATTTCAAGGTATCTTTTCTTCCTATGCATTTAAATAATTGAAGGAAATAACTGGAGTGTCTTTCTTGCCTGTGGGTGTGGCACAAATAGGAGTACTTCATGAGAATACTGTGGGTGGGGCTTAAGGGGCGCCAGAGCACTACTTTGCCTAGGGTGCCATTTCAGCTAAGGCCGGCTCTGCCGGCTGGGGGGCATGGAAGGTCATGCTACATGTTTCATGTTTCTTGCTTGGGCTTCTCACTTCCATTGGCATAGCCTGAACATATATCATTCTTGTTTGCTGTTTCCTATCATAGCTGTATATCTGTGTATATCTACGCACACACACACACACATATATATATATATATATATATATATATATATATATATATATATATATATATATGTTATGTATGTATATATATATATATATATATATCATCTATATATATATATATATATATATATATATATATATATATATATATATATATATATATATATATATATATATATATATATATATGTGTGTGTGTGTGTGTGTCTGTAAAGCAATACATACCCCATGCAAACACACTTACACATGCTTACTGGTGTTTTATATATGCTTGATCTGCTTACTAGTGCCTTATTCATTATGACACTGACACTTCACTCCAGTTAACTTTTAATTGATATTTTGCAGGTTATACAGCGGACAGATGTCGCAATATGTTCATGTGCAGATTACCGATGGTAAATGGTATGTGATACAGTGGGATTCTGTACGGGAATGCCTGTTCGTTAGGTGGTTGCTCTAACCAATACACTATTGCTGCACTGCTTCATTTGCATATACCCATGGCTCCTGGTTCCCCAAACACACACCCCAACCCCTCACTATCACTGCAGTCATCCATTCTCCAGTTGGATTTGCGGTGTATCCACACCACTACACATTGGCCACTCCCTACTACTATAGACCCATACCATCGGTTGACTCACTCCACGTATCCTCAGAACTCCCAAACGTTTAGTCCACAAACATTGGTGACATGAGCGACCAAAAGAATACTATTCACAATTTTTGGGTTGTCCCACATGGGACACGCATATGTTTATGTCAAGATTAGACTCTATACTTCTTTAAATCCTTACTCCAGTTAACATGACACTGCAATAAATTAATAAGTATGACTATGTGGTAACGCACACGTTACACATGAGAGCCTAATTATGTACGTGTTTGGCTTATTTCTTTTACAAATAGACCAGTTTAGTAATTGGCATTGCCGTAGCAGGCAGAGCACAGGAATTATTCCATGTGTGAGAAAGTCCTCACATTTAATTATTTTCAGCACAGCACTGACTTCGGGCATTGTACACACTTCTGCGTTTTAGGAGTTTCATCCTGTCCCTCTTCTGCACAACCTATTATTCTATCTACTGTCGAGGTTTGTAAGGGCACATTCATGTTATTTATGTCTGCAAATGGAATGAATGTGTTACAGAGAATGTACTTCTACATATTGATGTCTGCATGTGTGTATGCATATATACTTATAACGACCTCATTGACCTCCACGGGGCGGTCCAATTAGAACCAGCCCATCCAACCCTGGCACGCCTGTCTCCATAATTTCATACCCATAGTTCCTCCACCCCACCCGTGTTTAAAATCATGCATACCATCCATTGTCCACTTGTTATCGCAGCCATGACACACCTCCACACATTGTCCTCTCCCGAGCATTAGGGGCCTTACACATATGTTGTCCCAACCCATGTATTCTCAGGCTCTCCCACCATTTAGTCCTTGAACGTACCTGCCCTTGCTTGTGTAATGGTCAGATGGCCAAATGGTCTTTCAGTTTTTGGGTGGTCCCACTATGGACTACCCTCTGTGTGTAAAGTAGACTTAGCAAATCAGCAATGTTACTCCCACTGGTAATATCCTGCCTGTGGTGTGAGTAGCAGTGCTTTGCTCACTCCTGCCCAGCTGGGTATGACATACGCTAACAGCGCTATATAATACTGGGGTTGCCGTTGATTCCCTTCTCATTCTTTTTGTATGCTTTATTGTAATAACGTTCTTTCTTCATATATATATATATATATATATATATATATATATATATATTATATATCTGTATATACTTGTATACATTTCCTATGCTGGGCGCTGCTTAGACCCACGCAAGTGCACTCAGACTTGCTTACTGGTACTTATATGTGTTTACTGCTGCTTATTTGTGCTTACTAGTACCTTATTCATTATGACAGTGCCACTTTGCTTGAATGATATTTAAGTTAAATATCTCATGTGATACTCTTATGCCGGTTTTACAGCAAAACGACATTCATTCCACATGGAAAATGATATGTGCTATTGTTGGGCTCGAACCGTAAATGCCTGTTTGTTAGGCGGATGCTCTAAACACTACACTATTGACACATTGATTTTGCATGTTTTTCTCTATTTGAATGAATATGATGTGTAAGCTACACTCAGAAGTCAGCGACACACTGCGCTTTGCTTACACTTTTGATATTGCAGCAATTCAAATGTATAATAGGGACACAGGTACAGGGACTCTAATCGTGAAAGTTCTAGGGACCGGGCTCAACATTCCACTACGTGCTTGTGTGTTTAGTACGATTTTATTTCACTGTTCATGGACACTCTTGTATGCTTAGCATACATTTCAGTATCCACGGACACTGAATTACTGACTTTCTATTAGGGGTGGGCTCTACTAGTAGGCATAGTAGGTTTTGCAAGTGTTGGGGCATGTTTACACCTCCGTAGAGCACTTGCACATGCCCCCTGCACTCGCACACATTTCCTGTGCACGTCGAGGTTGTGACGGTGCGCCCTCATACATATTCATATGGTGCTGCTGCTCCATCTGTAGTGAGGACAATCAGCGCAAGGCTAAAACCGTCCTTGCGCCAAGCTTCTTGAATCCCAGGGATACTTTCTCATGTCCATATGTCTTCCCTTCTATTTTCCTTACTTTGTGCGTTAGACTTCCTATGGTAAATCCTTCACTTTGGAATTATTTCATAACTTCAGCGTCTGTAAATTTAACCTTTACTTTAATAATCTTCTGTTTTATATCCCCCCTTTGTGATCTTATTGTTTGGGTTATGAAAGTTTCCATACTTGGATACTTTGCCTGCATTTCTCTTCAAATATATTTGGAGATGCTTTCTGGTTTTGACTATTTTGGCTTTCTCCTCTGCACAAACATTGCAAGAAATCAGATCTCTTTTTCTTTCCCATGTCAATATTTATTTTTCATGCCTTTCGAAAATCTCTAGGCTTTGTTCTTTACATGTTTTGCACTTCCTTGGTTACTTATTCTTCCAAATATCCCAACAATTTTGTCTATATAATAGTTGTCACCGATCTGTTGTATGAATGAACACAAAAGTACATGTGATGGTTTTGATAGTTTTTCTTATGCACGTATTTTTCTTTCCAACAATTTCTGTCTTAATCATTTTGAATGTGTTCTATCTGGAAATTCTGGGCTTTTTCCATAATAGTAACAATATATAATGTCTTCCTTATCCTCAATACTCCACTCTATCATCTTTATGGCTCTTGTCCAGCCTCTCGTTTATTGTGGACTACTACTTCCGTCTAAAATGTGGTAGGTGCATCCTCCCCTGAACATGGCCTAGCCTCATTGTTGGAATGTTTCTGTGTCTTGAAGACTTTACACTACCAGTTTTTCACTGTGTGCATATGTGGATCAGGCACTTGTTTATTCTGGGACTTGTATACCTAGTTGTCTTTTTTTATTTTTTAACCTACTTCTGTCCGTGATATATGCTATCTAAAATGCATTGTATACAGCAGTGTCATACCCAGTAAAGTATAGTTTATTTAAAGAGAAGCTCATTGCTAACCAGTATCAATGTTTTCTACATTTCACTATAGCTGATTTTGCTTATTGTATGTATTTCTGGACTCCAACTTGTTCAAGTTACACAAATTTGTAAGGAAAGCAATTTCATCCATTTGCAACTCAACAGAATAAATCATAATTGGAGGTTACCAGTCTAATGGCCCTAGAGCCTTTTAAGCCTAGCCATTCATGCCCCAGTTTTCATAGTTGTCTGTGTCCAAGGACTAGAAAGACTTTGGTGTATGCCTGTGCCTTAGACTATAAACTGATGCCATCCATAAAAGCCACAGGTGACAAGCAGGGGTGAATTTATGCTTTCCCATCCATTGGTCCAAATGTTATTGGAATAAGCTTAAAGAAGAGCTCTGTTTCACATAAATGGAAAATCTTTTTCCAGAAAAAGGGTAAAAACACAAACCTGTTCCTCCAACATGTTTTAATTATGTCACAGACAATGTTTAGATCCTCAGACTGGGTAATTCTTGTGCTGTTTATTTTGTGAATGTGCAGCATATCCATTAAGGCTGGACTTGAGAAGGTATTTTAGGCTAGGTTTTATTGGCTTGTGGTAGTCTGTATGAGACTGAGTACAGAGACAAGAGTTTGGGGTTTTCCAGATAAGACATGTTTTTTACACCCTGTATTCTTTTACTGTGGATTCTCTGTGGCCACTATTGTTGTTAGAAATGCCTGGTTAAGTACATGCTGAAGAGTACAGTAATCTGAAGAGTACAGTATACTTGATTACTGGTCTAATGAGGGCTAAGTATAGTGGGATTATGATCTGCTTAGATCTGGATGCCAAGCCATAAGTTATAACTTGGCACACATAGAAGGATCTTCTCACCACCGTGGACACATGGTGATCAAAGTTCAGGTTACTGTCAACCTGAGTTCTCAAGTCCCTTACCACTGGGTTTACTTTTAGGAGAGTGTTATCAGTGTTGTAATTTGCAGGGGGTGGTCAACTTCCCAAAGGGTATACGTATGCATTTTTTGGAATTGAGTATTAGGCTATATTTCTGGCACCAGTTACTTGTCTCTCAGACCCTCCTAAGGATATTTACATCTTTAGAGGAATCAGTCATTGCACCCAACTTCCAGTCATCTGCAGATTCGGTCACCCAAAGACCCTCTATATTTGCTATGACGTCAGAGAAGTTTATTCCAAACCGGAGAGGTCCAAGTGCTGAGTCCTGTGGAACACCACAAGTAACAGGCCTAGTTGAGGAGCTGTATTCCCCCAGCCTAACTTCATGTGTCCTATCCATGAGCCATTTGACTATCCATCAGGTTACATAGTGATTTATGTCTACATTTTTGAAATTGTCTATAATACCTAAGTGAGGCAGTGTATTGAATGCCTTTACCAGGTTGAGGTAGACCGTATGAAATTTTTTGCCAGTCATCCATGGTTCAAGTGGCATTCTCACAGTAGTCCACTGGGTTTAGTAGGTGTGACCTACTCTTGATGAAACAAAACTGGGATGGGTCCAGTGTTTGAAGATTTCCAATGTATTTATTAGATCAATGATACATTTTTCCATGGCCTTGCATATAAGACTAGTCTGTTGATGGTCCACCTTTATGTAGAGGGATGACCATTGCAGTCCTGCATTCCCTAAGGATGAAGCCTGTCTGGAGACTGTGGTTGAATAGAGGTTCTAGTTGGCCTGACATGCCATGTATCAAACTGTTTAGGAGGCATCCCTGGATGTTATCAGGGCCCATTGCTGTAGTGTGTTTAGCTCTGGGGAGGGCAGTGAGGACCTGATTATTAACAGTAGGGAGATAAGTGGGTAGAGGGTACTTCCTGTGGAGTAACTAGTCATCTTCGCATCATATGGACTCTGTCTTCTACTTGTACCGTAATGCTGTTGTGTAAAACGTTTTAGTAAAGTTACTGTCCTCTACCCTTTTATCTTGGAGTTTGGTAACTACTTTAGTCATTTAAATGTTTCTATCAAGGCTTTTCAGTCTGCACTATAAGGTGGAGAGGTATGCCTTTGGTTCATAGGTAGGTACTAGGCTATCGGGCCTAGGGCCTATACAAGCCTAGCCATAACAATTCCATGGCTATTGCTTCCCACAGATATTTACTTTCCTGGACACCTGTCTAGCAGGGCTACTGATGTGATCCACAGGGTGAATTTTCTATCTCCCATCCAGTCATCAAGGTTCCTCTTGAAGACATGTATGGGCAGCCTATTCCAGAGTATGTGGAGTCTCTGGGTCAGGAACCTATTCCTCCGATATGTTCTATTCATCGTAATGACAAGGTTAAGATCCCTGGAGCATGTGGCTCAGAGGGATTGGGATTAGCATGTCCAACAACTCTGGATTTGACATGGCCTTGTATGTTAGGCAAAAATCGCCTATGAGTAGGCGATATGCAACAGAGTATAGCTGGAGTTTCTTTAGACGGTCAGCATAAGGCATCTGCTTTAGGCCTGTGGTTCTTTTTGTGATATATGGTATGGTAATGTGGTATTTCTGCAGCCTTTCTAATTGTTGCAGATGTCTTGTGAGGTACATACCAAACAGGGCATTGTATTCTATAATGGGTCTAATGAGGAATGAGTATAGAGGGACAATTGTTGCTTAGATATCTGTTGTCTTACTGTTCTGCAAATATACAGAGATCAGTATATATTTTTTTGGTTTTATAATTTGCACTGTGATTCCTCACATCTCTGTTGAAACTGTCTTCCCCCCCCCCTTCCTGTTCTTGGTTGTAGTTTAAATTTGGTGGCTTTTGCAGTGCCCGCCCCACTGTAGATTTGATCTAGGACAATCCCCCAGTCCCATCTCTTTACCACATTCTACCTAATAAACCCTTTCTGCACTTGCTTTTAGTCCTTTTTAATTTAATTACATTTTTTCAAACTGTGTGTGGACTAATATTGCTACATACTCAAGTGTGCCAGCTTGCACTGCATGTGAATTGTTTTTACTACTGTTTTTGCTACTTTTCTGAAAAAGAAAAATTGTAAGCCTGTTTCCTACCTTTCCTGTAATTAGTGTTCCAGATACAGATTTGCTGTATCCAGGACTGTTTGTAAGCTTCTGAGCCCCCCAAGCCTTTCTGTGTTGGAGGGAAGCCTTCTAGCTTATCAGTGGGAGTGGTAAGAATTAGGTAACCTGTCTACCACATAAGGAGTGGTTCTGGCCCAGAATTTTAGTTATTGGCTGTTTGGGCGGTCTTCCATCTCTCTCAACTTTCTGATTTGAAGGCCTGCATTTGCACTTGTTTCTGTCCTGTAACTCCTGGGCCCATCTCATTTGCTCACTCAATTTTTTTTTTTTTTTTTTATCTGCTTTTACTGTATTTGTGTTTCTTCCTACTTTATTTTGTTTTTGCGTCATCTTAAAAGTACTCAATTGTATTTATTACTGCTTGGTGTAACTCATTCTAAGCCTTTTAGTTTAAGCACTTGGGCTTCAGACCAGTTGTTTTACATTAAGAAGGTTTGTGGTCTGCACTGTAGTGGCAGAACAGGTAGCTTACATCCTTCTAAATTGGGAACTGCTGATTGAGGGCTCAGTGTCTGTTATTCTAAAAGTATATTAATTCTGGTTTAAGCACTTGGGCTTCAGGCCAGTAATTTTACATTAAAAGGGTTCGTGGTCTGCACTCTTGTGGGAGGAGAGGCTGGACTCTGCCCTTCTGAGCTGGGAATTTCTGGTTAAAGGCTTATAGTGCCTGCATATTTGAACTGCTTCTTACTGAAATTGGTACACCTTGTTTGCTGTAGCATAGACTAGATCCAGGCCTGCTGAATCTAGCTTTGTTTGTATAACTTGAGCACTAATCCAGGCATTCTTTAAAGTATTCAGTTGTATTTATTACTGCTTGGTAGTAACTTGATTAAAGTGTAGCTATCATTCTAAGTCTTTTGGATTAAGTACTTGGGCATCAGACCAGTTATTTTACATTAGGAAGGTTTGTGGCCTGCACTGTGGTGGCAGGACAGGTAGCTTACATCCTTCTAAGTTGGGAACTGCTGATTGAAGGCTCAGTGTCTGTTATTCTAAAAGTGAATTAGTTCATATCGGAGGAATAGGTTCCTGACCCAGAGACTCCACATACTCTAGACTTTTACATTAAGAAGGTTTGTGGTCTGCACTCTTGTGGGAGAGGCTGGACTCTGCCCTTCTGAGC
Source organism: Protopterus annectens (assembly GCF_019279795.1). Classification (NCBI taxonomy): domain Eukaryota; kingdom Metazoa; phylum Chordata; order Ceratodontiformes; family Protopteridae; genus Protopterus; species Protopterus annectens. Next base: position 415,923,781 of record NC_056747.1, on the reverse strand, counting down.
TGGGAATTTCTGGTTAAAGGCTTATAGTGCCTGCATATTTGAACTGTTTCTTACTGAAATTGGTACACCTTGTTTGCTGTAGCATAGACTAGATCCAGGCCTGCTGAATCTAGCTTTGTTTGTGTGCTTGTTTGTTTGCTTGTTATTTCCCTGAAACGCTAATTCCACCTAGAACGCGGCTTTTCAGCGCTTCTGTGGATCCCTAGTGATATCTGCATTGCTTACTGTACTTATTTCCTTGTTTCACTTGAAAGAAAGTTACTGCTTGTCGTTTTTGCATTTAAGTTACCTGTAACACATTGCATTTAAGTTACCTGGCACTTGCTCACTAAAGCAATTATATAAGTCAGCACTAAAAAATTAAAAGCACTACACCCTCACAAACTCCCCTTGAGTACCTTGTTCCCCATTGGCCCTTTCTTTCAATTATAAAGGAATTCCCAATACTATTCTAGCATGTCCAAAGGTCAGTTGTCAATCTCCTCTCCGGTCCAGCTGGTGAATCTGGGAATCTTGAGGCAATGTTACAACTGCCTCATGTACACAGACAACCCTCTCCTCCTCCCAACAAATTCCAACACATGTGAGAGATGCAACCATATAGCCAAACTGCAGGCTAAGCTCTCTCAACTCAGTACTGGCGTAACCAGTCAGGAGGAGAAGGAAACCACACTCACTACAATTCTAGTCTCACATAGACCTACCACGACAGCAAACCAAACACATAAATACACAAAAACATACTCGGAGGCTCTAAATAAAAATCTGCCTAAGCAGCAGAGACCTCCAAAGCAGACACCCAAGCAACCGCTACCCCAAAACAAAACACATGCAACACATAGCTCACAAAGCCAGTGTGCCGAACAGTCACAGCCCTTAAGGCTAAACAACACACCTGATACACTTGTAATAGGTGACTCTATCATCAGGCACACTGACATCCCGCTCACCAGGCTGAACAAGGAGAAGGTCACGGTGAGCTGCCTGTCGGGCGCTAGGATCCGCCACATAACACAAGCACTCAGGTCACGCCAAGGCAAGTACAAATATGACTCAGTCATTGTCCATGCTGGTGTGAATGACCTGACATGTACCTTCCTGGACTACATGAAAAGAGACATAGAGGAGCTCTCTGAGCATGTAGCCCAGGCCGGTATGACCCTGACCTTGAGTAGCATCTTACCCTCACCAAGAATGATGCCACAATATGAAGACAAGATGATCAATTTCAACAATTGGCTTAAGTATTGGTGTCATTCAAAGGGGATCCAATGCCTGTCAGCCTGGGATGACATGCTCGACAAGCCACGATGCTTCACTAGGGACGGCTTGCACCTGTCACCCCTGGGCTTTCAGATATTGGCAAAGGCTCTTGCTACCCCCATAGTGCCTTTTTTAGGCAAGGCTGAAAAGACAAACCCACCTCCATAGGTATCACAAGGGATAAGAAACTAAGAGTAATGCTACTCAACGCCAGAAGTCTAAACCTCAAGATGCATGTACTCGAAACTCTCCTTAGCATGGAAAACATTGATATCTGTGTAGTAACAGAAACCTGGTTCAAGGCTCCCGAGAGCACCCCAGCACTACCAGGTTATACCTCATACCATGCTTTTCAGCCCCAAAACTTGGACCAAACCACAAAAGGAGGGGGAGTATCAATATTCGTCAAAGATACTCACACCTCCAGGTTGGTGGCACAGCACGAAGCATCAGAGACTATCCATGTGCAACTAACAGTGGGTTAAACTGCCTTCCAGTTTATAGCCTGCTACAGACCACCCTCCCAAACCCAGGAACCCCACTCGGCCTTCCTGAGAACACTGGAAAATATGAAGGTCTCTCCAAACACCATTATATTGGGTGACTTCAACTACCCAAACATAGACTGGGAGCATTACTCTAGCTCCAACACCCTAGCCCAAAGGTTCCTAGAATTTATAAACTCAAATGCTATGGAACAACTTGTTACCACTCCCACAAGAGGGGAAAACATACTGGACCTGATCATCACCAACATGGGGACTTTATGCTCCAGACCAGAAGTGTATCCCTCACTGGTAAGATCAGACCATAAACTAATCTCACTGGATATTCACATCCCGACCCCATCCCCTGCCCAGAAAACCACAGTGAAAAACTTCTCTAAAGCAAATTTCACACTCCTCAAAACCGAGGTGGAATCCTTCAAAGCCCCCGGACCTGTGGAAAATAAGGCCCAGACCGCAGAATCCTTTATAAATGCATTCTATGAACACCTACAGGAATGCATGGATCCTCCAAAGGCAGACATCCTGTCTGGTGGACCCCAGCCATAAAAAAACTATACAATAGAAGGAGGAAGCTACTACATGATAGAGCAATATCCCAAAAAGGGAAGGCATCTCTGATCAGTATTAGCAAAAAACTATGGGCACTCATAAAATCGTCTAAGGCCAGCTTCAAGCAAAACATTGCACAGGACACTAAGGATAATCACAAGGCTTTCTTTAGTTATGTTAGGAACCTGGGTGGGAATTCCCAGATATGCTCAGAATTAGTCCAAAATGACAAAAAATACACCGAATCCACAGACATTGCCAACATCCTAGCTGACAGGTTCAGCGCAACCCCCCCCCCCACCAAAAGGACAAATATCTATCCCAGCAGAGTGCTTCCCCCCTGACATCTCAGATGCTCAGGTAAGAGCTGCCCTCTCCAAAGCAAAAAACACAGCATCAATGAGACCAGATGGTGTTCCGGGCTGCATCCTACATGAACTCCAAGAAGAGCTAAACCCAGACATAAAACTACTGTTCAATCTCAGCCTTACTACAGGATATGTACCCAAAGAGTGGCGTACAGCAACAGTGGTCCCTCTCCACAAAGGTGGTGCCTCAACGGATCCTGGAAACTATTGCCCCATAAGCCTGACTAGCTTGGTCTGCAAAGCTATGGAAAGGATCATCATGGACCTCATAAATAAAGATATTGGGGACCTACAGACACTGGATCCTACCCAGCTCGGCTTTGTTAAGGGCAGATCCTGCCTCTTAAACCTGGTTGATTTCTTTGAAACAGTCACCAAGGCCATTGACAAGGGGAAGGTGGTCCACACAGCCTACCTGGACCTCGCAAAAGCCTTCGATACAATAACCCACTCGGGCATTATAGATAAGCTCACCAGCTTAAATATAACCCCCTATGTCACCAGATGGGTTGCAAACTGGCTCAAGGACAGAACCCACATGGTTAGAATTGCTGGAGCCATGTCAGACTCCAAACCAGTTACAAGTGGCGTCCCACAAGGCTCAGTCCTGGGACCTCTCTTGTTTGGTATATATTTCTCAGAGGTACAGGCCAACACGGATGGACTGTGGCTGACCAAGTTTGCAGATGACTCCAAACTGGGTGCCATAATCGACTCTCCAGCTGACACAAGCATCCTCCAAAAGGGCCTCATAGAAACAGACAACTGGTACCAGAGCCATGGCCTCAAGCTAAATGCCAAAAAGTGTATAGTCTTCCCCTTTGGCAAAAACAAAGTGCCCACAAATTACCACATAGGTGGTAATCCATTAAGTACAGAAGAAGTAATTAGGGACCTGGGGACCCAAGTTGATAGAAATCTCTCATTTGACAACCACGTGGCCAAAGTGGTTAGAAAAACATTTTATATAGCCCACCTAATCATGAAGGGATTCACATCTAGATCAGGGGAGGTCATCGTGCCTCTTTACTCATCCCTCATCAGGCCCATAAGTGAGTACAATGCCCCTTTTGGGATGTACCTTACCAGACACCTGCAGCAACTGGAAAGACCCCAAAAGTACCTCACCAAGAGGATCAAAGGGCTCAAACAGATGCCATATGCTGCCCGGTTAAAGAAACTCCAGCTCTACTCAGTGGCATACCGCCTGCTCAGAGGCGATCTGTGCCTGATGTATAAAGCCATGTCCAACCCGGAATTAATGGACATGCTGCACCTCAGAAAATCCAAATCCCATCAAGCTATGAGCTTGAGAGACTTGAACCTCAGCACTGAAATAAATAGAACATGCTGGAGGGACAGATTCATAACCCAGAGGCTCCCTTCACTCTGGAATAAAATCCCAGTCCAGGTTAGGCAGAGTCCCTCATTGACTCTCTTCAAGAGGAATCTTGATGAGTGGATGGAAGATCGTAGGTTTACCCCGGGTATCACTTCTGTGCCACTGTTAGACAGAGGCACAGTATACTAACCTCAAAAAAGGGCATAGCAAAATTAATTTAAAATGGGTGGCGAAAGCCAAACACACTCTGGCTAGGCTTGTAAATGCCCTAGGGCAGATAGCCTAGTATGAACCTATGAAACCTATGACCTCCTTTTATCTAGATGAAAAGCCCTTAGTGATGAGGTGTGCCACGTAGAAGGATTTTCTAACTGTTGTGGCTATATGGTTATCAAAGATGAGACCACTGTCCACCTGTGTTCCTAGGTCTCTTATCACACTTTCGGTGTTTAGTGTACTGCCACCTATGTGGTGGTTCACCTTTTCGTGTTTTTTCCCAAAGGGGACAACTATACATTTTCTGGCATTTAGCTTGAGCCCATGGCTCTGGCACCAGGCATCTGTTTCAGTAAGGCCCTTTTGTAGTATATCCACATCATTTGGGAATTCAATAATGCCTTCCAGCTTGCAGTCATCTGCGAAATTTGTAAGCCAGAATCCTTTAGTGTTGGCCTGTACTTTAGAGAAGTAGATGCCAAACAAGAGTGGTCCCAGGACAGAATCCTGTGGTACAACACTTGTCACTTGTCTGGAACTGGATTTGGAGTTGGCTGCTTTTCCAGTGTGTGTGTTCTGTCAGTAAGCCAGTTTGCAACCCTTCCAGTGATGTAGGGATTAATGCCCAGCTTTCTAAGTTTATCTATGATTCCAGAGTGGGTGATAGTGTCAAAAGTCTTGTTGAGGTCCAAGTAGGCTGTGTGAACCACCTTACCCTCATCCACAGCTCTGGAAACTGATTCGAAGAAGTCGATCAGGTTCAGGAGGCAAGATCGGCCCTTCACAATCCTAAACTTGGCGGGGTCCAGTGTTTGAAGGTTGCCAATGTCTTTGTTTATAAGTTCCATGATAATACATTCCATGACCTTGCAGATCAGGCTCATCAGACTGATGGGATGGTAGTTCCCGGTATCCAAAGTGGATTCCCCCTTGTGTAGTGGGATGACTGTAGCTGTGCTCCACTCTGTGGGTACGAAGCCTGAGGTGAGTTATAACTGAAATGTCATGAAATCACAAGAAAGTAACGGCTTTTATTGCATGCATATTCTTATAGACTAGACAGATTTTTTGTGCCTAATTATCACTAGCCAGTACAACTTTATACAAACATAAATAAGTAAAGAGACATACATATTCCATGTGAAATTTCAGTTTCATTTATTTTACACAATAAAGTAAACAAGCAAGCAGACACACAGCTTCCATGTGAAGTCAGTTTTATTTATTTGACTGTTTCATAACTATCATATGTAGGCATAGACAGATATTTTCGATGTAGCAGGTCTAAAATGAAAAAAATCTAAATCACAAGTGAAATCAAGTGTGATATTTTGTTGCAAAAAGAAAAACTGCTGATGAATCACTACACTGTAAAACATCTATAATACACGCTCACTAGTTCAAGGAACACCATTGCACATAAAACTAACAAACAACAGAGAGATACTGCCATACTTAACATAGCCACTCAATTAAACAGCTTATTTATGCAAAATTAGAGATATTATTTTATAATTAACAAAGCAACTCTATTAAACAGCTTATTTATATTTATACATTTTACATATGTACATACACATATTTCAGGCATGAACAAAAATGCCATTCTTGCCTGCAAGGTTGTAGTTATAGTTTGACCTAATTTCCATTTTTTTTATATTCGTTCAACTATCACCTTGCTTGAATTCTGCTTCTGCATTTCGCCCAACTGTTTGAAATTCCTTCTGAAAGTGGTATGATTCTTTATTCTATTTACAATTTTTGGTTTATCTTTTGCACCATGGAGCTCAGGTTGTAACTCAAAAGGGTCTGTCAGCCTCCCATTTGCATGGTTGTCAAGCTGCAATTAATAAGTACACAAACAATTAAACAGCTGAATAAAGAAATAAGGGGGAAAATAAATGATTTCAGACTGAGGTTAAGTTTAATTCATGGTACCTTGGAGAGTACAGCACACATCTGTTTGTTGTTTTCATTATGTGCTTCTTCTTCTTTCATTTTTTTCCCAGTTAGGGATTACCACAGCAGATCACCTGTCCACTCATGATTGGCAGTGGAGTTTTACGGTGTCGCGTTGCCAGCCCGGCGCCCAACCTTCCACAGAAGGCACACACATGCACACACTCAAACCTAGGGCCAATTTAGAGTGTCCAATCTACCTACAGCATGTCTTTGGGATGTGGGAGGAAACCGGAGCACCCGGCGGAAACCCACGCGACCACAGGGAGGACATACAGACTCCACACAGAAGGCACCCCAGCTGAGAATCGAACCAGAGAACCTTTTGCTGTGAGGCGGCAATGCTAACCGCTGCACCACCACAGTACATGCTGAAGTAAACAATTAAATGTTTGTTTACAGGTACCTTGTTATGTGAGTATAGAGTTGGTACTCTTACAGGACATAAAACACAGTAGGGGGTATTCTAAAAGGAAAAAATAGTACAGTGTGTAAAGCTAAACTATGCAGTCAGTGTTGACATGCAGGGTATTTGCAATTCAGAGATATCTGTATCACAATCATGGTAGTATGATAATTGGTGTGGTCTTTAGTATATATTAATGACCATATAATGACATTCAAATGAGATGGCTTATAGAAACACATTCATCAAAAAACTGATGTTTTTGTCTGCATGTATATTCTACATGCAACATGCACATTGGTAAGTATATATCTTCTTCTTTCGGCTTTTCCCGGTTAGGGGTCACCACGGCGGATAATCTGTCTGCTCATGATAGGCAGTGGAGTTTTACAGTCTCAAGTTGCCAGCCTGGCACCCAACCTTCTACAGAAGGCACACACATGCACACACTCACACCTATGGCCAATTTAGAGTGTCCAATCTACTGCATGTCTTTTGGGATGTGGGAGGAAACCGGAGAACCCAGAGGAAACCCACGCGAGCACAGGGAGGACATGCAGACTCCGCACAGAAGGCACCCCAGCTGAGAATCAAACCAGAGAACCTCTTGTTGTGAAGTGACAATGCTAACCGCTGCACCACCGTGGCCGCCCATTGGTAAGTATATATATATTATGTTAATAAGTTCATAGGTATGTACTAGGCATGCAGTTCAAAAGACCATTAATAAGCATAGCCAGCTAAGCCCAAGCACTGTTGAGTGAGTTAAGCTTCATGGTCAAAAAGCTCCATGCTATATACCCCAAAGAGAATTTATGATTTCCAGGCTATTCATTCAGAATATTAATGAATACAGGCCATGTCTAGGATTGCTTGACATGCATAGGAAGTTGATTCAATAAGTAAAGGATTCCTTGGGACAGAAATCTGTTGTGCCAGCCATGTTCCATTTCTGTGTCTATAACAGATTACAGTCTTTGCTGTGGGTATTCATGGTGCTGTGCATGTTGCATAGCTGTAAGAAGTCAAGCAGGGTAGAATGGGCCATGTACCGTATGGATGGACAGCAGTCTGTCTGCTGAAGAATGGCATACAGAGCAAGAACTGCACGTATCAAAAATGACATTTGAACCCTTGATTTAAGAATCACCATGAATAGCAGGCAACTCCGAAAACTGTGTGGCATCACTGTAAGTATGATAAGTTTGCCTTTAACACACATTTTACATGTTACATCTTTTGTACTACAATAGGTCACAGGTAATGTCAGCATGTTCTATATACATATATATATATATATATATATATATATATATATATATATATATATATATATATACACGACAGGTGTTTCCATTCACATGGAAGAGCACTAGCAAGAGACCAGGCGATCAAACACACATGCAGGAAGCTCCAGTCAACAAAAGGTATTATTGGAAGGTGCAATATGTGTCTTACAGGTAACGCCCAGTGTCAAAGGAAAAATAACTTCAAAATGATCAATACACGGCAGGTTCAGGTTAAGGCACTTTAATCTTGCAGCAAGGAGACAAAAACATGCTAATACAGAGTTTGTCTAACTAGAATCAGGAAGTGCAGACATTTTTATACATTTTCTAATAAGACATTGCCTACCAAGCTGACGTACCAAATCACAAGTTTTAACATCATTACTTCATAGCACCTGTTTGTCCATGTTTTTCTGCTTGCACTATCAATTTTGTGAAAAACTTCCTAAGAAAAACAACGTGGCCTTGATGACCACCGGTTAGATACATCTTTTACTATGCAATGTTACCACTCAAGGTACTATGGCTAATTTGAGCACAAAGCAAGTATAGATTACAGTCCAGTTCTTTAAGTGGTTCTTTGTCTCGCCGCTTATCTGCTTCCTCTGCAGCTGTGCATGTTCTCATATCACGAACAGAGTTAATTGTTCAAAGCTATAACATTATACAGATCAGTATTGTTTCATTTATTTCTTTCTGACCTAGCAGATAATCACCTGCTTCTCAGTACATTTCCAAAAGGCATAAACATGAATTTCACTGTGCTAGCAAATGCTAGGTCAGAGGGCATCTTGCAAGTTTCAGAAAGCATACTGCAGTTTCAAAAACATCTTTTGGTCTCATATAAAACTAAGCTGTATAAAATAGAATGAAAACGTGTTAACCTTTTTAACTTCTAATTAGCACTAAGCACACATATTAATACATATTTTTCTGACATTTCCCCCCTGTTAATACTTTTCATTCTAATTTCAAAAGCATAAACAGTTGCTTCTTCTCCTAACCTCTTCCATTTGGGATTTGCAGTTAAGAGAATTATTCAGTTTAGACTTATGAAAGCATTTCACTTTTCAACAACTCTTCAATTTCAGTACTTTGATACAAAGTCTCAGAAACTGACATGTCTATAAAATCTTTGATTAACTTTTTCATGCAGGGAATACCACAACAAATGCATGCTCCTAATAGGAGCAGTCCCACACAAATGGCAATCAGGATGTTCATTAGGATGGAACCCCACCCCCCCAAACAAATTCTGGAAAAAGTCCGTCAGAGGGTTTGGGCCTGGTTTGGTCATGGCCGACACTTGCTGAATCACCTCAAGATGATCATTAATCTTGTGCTGATTGTCTGGAATGTATGAACAGCACTCTTCTTTGATTAAAGTGCACGTACCACCTCTCGCCACTAGGGTGAAGTCGAGAGCCATGCAGTTTTGAAGTACCACAGTTCTCATAGCATTCAATTCATCAGTTATTAATTCGAGAGCAGAAAAAGTTGCATTGCTCATAACTTCGAGAAGTTTGGACAGTTTTCTCAGCTCCCAAATCGATTTTACTGCGCCATATGCAGGGGCTATCCCTGCCCAGGATATAATAGTATCACCCAAGTCCATGTGTGTCAGTTTATCTTTGTCCTTCACGGAATTATGATTTCTCCAGCCTGCTTCGATTCGTCCTACTGGATTCTCAGGTCTCTTGATTGGATTTCCAGGTTTCTTGCTGACCTCTCTGACGTTTCGAACTTTTCCTTGAGGCAAAACTGCAGTGTGTCATATGGCCGGAACCAGGTAACCCAAAAAACAACTGCCAAACCAATTCTCAGGTAACCATTTGTATGCCTTCTTCCCACAAACAAAATAACAATTCTCTACTTTAGTATTGATATATGATTTCCCTGCATAAAACATTTTCTTATCAATAATAGAAAGTTGCTTTAAGAGAACAGGATTATGTTGTATTTCACTAACAGATTTATGCATCAACTCTAAATAAGAGTCATAGTTTGTATCACAAATAGTTCTTGCATTATTAGTTTTGATATAACACTTGTAAGAAACAGTCACATTACAGTTACTCCAACCCACCTGGATAGTATCATTTTTATAAAAACACACAATCCCCTTTTGTGTAACAGGCAGGTACAATGCTATTTTATCTTGGATTTTACAGGTGTAGTATCAAAAATCAAATTCTCCCAGGTCTCATTGACCCCTAGAGGGACAGCAGTCATTAATAATCCCCCGTATGCTGTTGGTATAGCTGTACAAATCCAACAATTCGAAACATTAAAAGTTTCAGCATACACATATTTGATTGCTTGGTAAGTGTTAAAGTTTGGATGCCAGTCTATGAGTAATGCATCACGTTTATTCAGTTCAGCTTTTGTGGCTGGAAAAAGGAAAGGCCACAACAAAAAGATTATTGCTACCAGTATAGCTATCAGGATGATCATGCAATTTTTCTGAGGTTGTTCTGCATTCCTGTCTATTCTATACCTGATCATTTTGTTCTCGTTGTATAACGGTAACAAGGTTTTTGTCCAGTTCAAAGTTCTTGACTAGTTTGCAGTGTGACAAATGGATCCAGGACGTGCGTTCAGCAATCTTGACTGCAGTGGGTGTTGCCAGCAAAACTTGGAACGGTCCTTCCCACTTCGGGGAGCTCCAGTTCTTCTTAATGACCTTCACCCAGATCCATGCACCCGGTTGCACGTCTGGTCATACTGCTGCCTCCGATGGTCTGGTCTGTTCTTTATCTGAAACAGAATTTAACTGTAACAATTGTTTGTTAGTCAAAAGTATTTGCATATACTCTGCAAGTGAACTGTCAGCCTCCTGATCTGCAGGCATGAGAGGTTTCCATTGAGGAACATAATATGCCCTCCCAAATAATACTTCAAAAGGAGTTAACCCCTTTGCATTTGGAACAGTTCTCATGCTCAACAGTGCCAGAGGTAAACAGTGCACCCAATTCTTTTGAGTCTCTGTGACTATCTTCCTAAGCTTACCCTTTAGGATCCCATTGTGCCTCTCTGCTAGTCCTGCAGATTGTGGGTGATATGCACAATGGTTTTTTAAAGAAATTCCGAAAAATCGACTCAGCTGTTGTATAGTTTGGTTCACAAAATGTGTGCCATTGTCACTATAGATCTTTTCCAATATGCCAAATCTGGGAATAATTTTTTTGATAAGTATTTTTGCTACAGTAGCTGCATCTGGATTTTTAGTCGGAAAAGCTTCCACCCATTTGGAAAACATATCTATAATGACAAGACAATACTTCTTATTTTCGCATTTGTTCAGTTCTATGAAATCCATACAAATAGTATGGAACGGGTATGGTGGTGTAGGGAAACTCCCTTGCTTAGGCTTCAATGCCCCTTGTGCATGATGCTTATTACAAACATGACATGCCGCACAAAATTTTTTAGTGTAATTTGTAAATCCATACGTTGTAAACACTCGATTTACTAACTGTACCATCCCCCCTGTTGAGACATGGCACTGCCCATGGCTCAACAAAGCTGCATATCTAAACAAGTTAGACGGCAAAATTGGCTTTCCTTCTTTGGAGATGTACAGCCCTTTTTCAAGAATTGCTCCTCGTTTTACCCATTTCTGTTTTTCTACTTTTGTAGTAAGTGTCTGCATTGTTTTCAACATTTCTAAGTCTAAAGTCTCAGAAGGTTGTAATTCCTCACTCAAAAGAAATACTTCTGAAACTGAAGCTGCCTGCTTTGCAGCTGTATCAACTCTCGCATTACCTTTTGAAATCCTATCCTGTTGCTTGGTATGAGCTACGCATTTGCAAATAGCTACTTTCTGAGGTAAGTGAATAGATTCTAACAAATCTAAAATAAACTGCACATGATTAATCGGTTTGCCAGTTGATGTTATCATTCCTCTATTTTTCCACTGCTGTGCAAAAACGTGTACAGTAGAAAAAGCATACTGACTGTCAGTAAAAATATTTACACATTTCCCCTTTGCTAAGGTACATGCCTGTGTCAAGGCAATCAATTCTGCTGCTTGTGCAGATAAGTTATGTGGTAAAGACTTTGCTTCTAAAATCTCAGTATCAGAAACTACTGCATACCCCACTTGATTCTGTCCTGTAGGACCCTTTCTGCATGAGCCGTCCACGTAGTATGTCACCTCGGCATCATCCAAGGGAACATCCATAAGATCTTCTCTGGGTAGTGTTTTTTGCTCAATCTCCTGCAGGCAGCAGTGTGGTGTGCCATCCGCAGGGGTTGGGAGCAAGGTTGACAGATTCAAAGTTGTACATCGTTCAATTGTCATATGAGGTTGGCTCAAGAGTATAGTCATACAAGAAAGATGTCTAGCAGGAGAAAGATATGCCACTTTTTCTTGCAGTAAAATAATCGCGACTGCATGAGGCACTCTCAATGTGAGAGGGTGGAACAACACTACTGAGGCCGAAGCCTGTACTGCCATTGCAGCTGCAACTACTGCTTGTACACAGTGGGGTAGGGATCGTGCTACTGGATCTAACTGTGATGAATAGTAAGCTATGGGGCATTGCTTGTCCCCATGTTGTTGTGTTAACACTGATGTCATATAACCTTGCTTACAATCTACAGTTTGAAAAAAGCGTTTATGATAATTTGGTAATCCTAAAACTAATGAAGATGCTATCAATTGCTTCAATTTGCAGAAAGCTGATACTGCTTCTGGTGTCCATTGTAATAAATCTTGTGCTGCCATAGGCTCCTTGTATATCAAGTTAGTCAGTGGAGCAGACTCTAGAGCATAGTTTGGAATCCAGCTCCGACAAAAATTAGTTGTAACTAGGAAGGACATCATTTCCTTCTTGGTAGTCGGTTTGGGTGCTTGTAGAATTGCTACTTTCCTGTCTTCATCTAGTATTCTGCCTTCTTTGGATATCACATATCCCAGGTATTTAACCTGCTTTTTCCAAAGTTGCAGTTTGTTCTTGTTTACTTTGTGTCCTTGTGTAGCTAAAAATTGTAATAATGCTATGGTATCCTCTCTGCATTCTTGCTGGGTGGGGGCTGCCAGCAGAATGTCATCTACATAAAGTAGAATCTGATTGCCTTTCGGTGGGATAAATCCTGCCAAGTTACTTGCCATTTCCTGTGTGAATATTGTTGGACTTTCACAATATCCCTGTGGTAGTCGTGTGTATGTGTACCTTTTCCCCTGAAATGTAAATGCAAACCAATGTTGGCTGTCAGGGTGTATCGGTATTGAGAAAAATGCATTGCTAATATCTATCACAGAAAAATACTTTTGTTGAGGCTTCAAATCATTCAATAAAGTGTGTGGATCTGGCACCGTAGGTGCTCTAGGTATAACTGCGTCATTTACAGCTTGCAAATCTTGGACCATACGCCATTCCCCATTTGCTTTCCTAACAGGAAATAAGGGTGTGTTACATGGTGAATCAGGAGATTCTACCAGTACTCCTTCCTTAAGTAAAGCTGCTATTATAGGTTTAATTCCTACCTCTGCATCTTTTCTTAAGGGATACTGTCTTTTCTGTGGTCTAAATGCTGACTTTGGTGTGATTGTAACTGGTCCTGCTGTTCGAATAAGTCCTACGTCTGATTTCCCTGTTGACCAGAGAGTTTCTGGAATGCTTTGTAGAGCTTTCTCTTCATCTTCTGGTAAGAGTACTACTCAGCTGTCCTCGCTAGACTGCAAGTGCACAGCTGGGCGTGTCTGTGTTATCCAATTTAACTTCTGCTTTTGTACTCCCTGTTCAGATAGTTCTAATTCAGTTTGTTTTTCCCACCTTGTGACTTTTTCTCCTAGATCTGCCCATCTCACATTCCTGTCCTTAGTTAAACTGACATGTGGTAATCGATTAGATTTATACAGTGCAAAGAATTTTTGGGGCAATGAACAGCTAACTACACTGTTCCCTTCTGCGTCCCAGTACAGATTACGCAATACTAATCTGTTTGCACGGTTTTTGAACAGTTCTTGCTCATATTCCTTATCAGGTCCTGGTGTGCTACAATAATACAAAGTACAGTGCAACAAATGTTGTTTGTCAGTGTCAAGGGAGGGGGACTTACTGATGGCTACGTTCATCAGTTCTTCGGTTACTGCCCCTGGACCAGTCGTAACCAAGTCCTGGCTGTACCAGTAAAATGTTTCACCCTCCGATCGCACTACAAAAGTATCCATTTGTCGCTGTGCTTCCATACCTTGCATAGTTGGAACTACTGCTATGCCAAAAATCTGCATAAGGTCTCTACCCAAGAGGTTCACTGGGCATTTTGCAGAAACAACAATTTTACTCTTCTGGGTCATTCCTGAAACAGGGTCAGTTATTGCTGTGTTATGGGAGAGTGGCTCCCGATACAGCTGTCCATTAGCTGCTTTCACTAATATGTAATCAAGTGATTCTGAATTTTCTGGTAGTTTGGAAGGATGTATCAGGGTCTGTGATGCCCCTGAGTTACACAGGAATTTTACTTCCCTCCCCTCTACCAGAAGTGTCACTTCCAGTTTTGTGTCTGCTAAGTAGAGCTCTAAGCTCAGTAATGCTAAGTCTAAAATTTCACTTTCTTCATTGTCGGTGATTTCTTGTGCATCCTCTATTTCTTCTATCACATCCTCTGCTCTCTCTATCACATTTACATTTGTCTTTTCTTGATTACCTTTTTCCAGTGATTCTTGACTACCATAGAGTCAGTCCTCACCCTCCTTATCTTCAGTGGCTGCCTTCTTATTTTGTTTGCAATCCCTTGCCAAATGTCCCTTTTTCCAGCATTTAAAACATTCACCACTTTTCTTTCTCTCTTCAAACTCTTCTGATCGCTTATCAGATTGTTTGTTTCCTTGGGCATTTTTCTTGCCCTTCTTCCCTGACTGTACTACAAAAACTTCTGCTCCGTCTTCTACTGCAAATACTTGGGTTTTCTTTTTCTTTTTGTTATTAAAATGCCTTTCGACATGTCTTGCATATTCAAGTAATGACTGCAATCTACTTGTACGGTGATCTACCATGTGCTTTGTAATGAAACTACTGATGGGTGCAATACTGCCTTTCAAAAATGCGTTCTTTAGCTGCTGCTCATATGGGGAATCATGTGTTTGGTCTTCAGGTACCTGCATTCCACAATGGTTATTAAAACATTCTAGTAATCTAGCATAATATCTATCAACAGTTTCACCTTCTTGTTGGATGCATTGATTAATGCAAGTCCAGTCTGCCCTAGGCTTTCATTTCTCAGAGATTCGGTCTGTCAGGCCTTTCACTCTGTTATCCAGCTCTGTGTTACAATGTGGGAGTGGTTTATATTCTGCGTCACGGGGATTCCAGTTGCCACTGATCATGTGCCAGTCTGGACCTATGATTTTGTCTGACTACTTTCTCTACCTCTTCCCCATTTAAGTGATAACTTAACCTCATGCCCTATAAGTCTTCTAAGAATTTCCTGAAATTAACCTTTGGATGGGGATGGCTATTACCAAGTTATTATCTTCCTTATCTAAAAACATTGCTTTTGAATTATTACTTTTTTGTTTCATGCGGTTTGTTTTCTCAAGCCACCTGTGTGCCTGGGGAATGCCTAATTGACGTTGCTTTTTTACTTGACCTTTTGCGTCGGTTTTAAGCTGTTTAACAAGTTTAATAAGGGAAGATTTTTCTAATTTGCCATCAAATTCATATTTATTAACCCATTTTGTATTGTACCTAACGTTATCAGCACACTGTAATTGCATGTATTTCGCGTCTTCAGTTAACGGTGGATCTCGGGATCTTTTTGTGCACTTATTTCCCATGTTGTCTCAAAAATGTTACGTAACCCTTCTTATCACGTGGTACCACGATTTCTCTTTTTCACAGTTTATCTAGAATTAACTGCCTACCTATCCTTTTCCCTGATCTATGACAAGACAGCAATCTTTTTTGTCCCTGATCTGTACAAGACAAATCTTCCTGACAAAAACAAGTACTGTAACAAGTCCCTGATCTAAAACAGAAAATAAGGTAAGTTCCTCCTTACCTGAGCCCCCGTGATTAATCCTTCTCGCTGACGATACCATTGACTCGTCCTCCAATCGCAGATCAGAAACAGTGGCTGGCCTCTTTTGAACGACAATTTAGTTGGAGGTCTTTCAGTGCAGAAGAATCGATGTGGTGTCTTCCCTGTATGGTTTCATACCACCGGGCCCATCCGACCTGTGTCAGAGCGAGAGTCTCCGGCTCGAAGGACCAAACTGTCAAAGGAAAAATAACTTCAAAATGATCAATACACGGCAGGTTCAGGTTAAGGCACTTTAATCTTGCAGCAAGGAGACAAAAACATGCTAATACAGAGTTTGTCTAACTAGAATCAGGAAGTGCAGACATTTTTATACATTTTCTAATAAGACATTGCCTACCAAGCTGACGTACCAAATCAGAAGTTTTAACATCATTACTTCATAGCACCTGTTTGTCCATGTTTTTCTGCTTGCACTATCAATTTTGTGAAAAACTTCCTAAGAAAAACAATGTGGCCTTGATGACCACTGGTTAGATACATCTTTTACTATGCAATGTTACCACTCAAGGTACTATGGCTAATTTGAGCACAAAGCAAGTATAGATTACAGTCCAGTTCTTTAAGCGGTTCTTTGTCTCTCCGCTTATCTGCTTCCTCTGTAGCTGTGCATGTTCGCATAACACGAACAGAGTTAATTGTTCAAAGCTATAACATTATACAGATCAGTATTGTTTCATTTATTTCTTCCTGACCTAGCAGATAATCACCTGCTTCTCAGTACATTTCCAAAAGGCATAAACATGAATTTCGCTGTGCTAGCAAATGCTAGGTCAGAGTGCATCTTGCAAGTTTCAGAAAGCATACTGCAGTTTCAAAAACATCTTTTGGTCTCATATAAAACTAAGCTGTATAAAATAGAATGAAAACGTGTTAACCTTTTTAACTTCTAATTAGCACTAAGCACACATATTAATACATATTTTTCTGACACCCAGGTTCTGCAAATAAAAGACAACAATGTTAGGTGTGGTAGAAGAGGTTATTTTTCAGTTATCTTTCATAAGCATTGTAATGCCATCTTCCTGATTTCTTGATGTTCTCCCAGAAAGTCCTTGCCCACTTTACATGAGAAGCTGCCACTATGCTAAATGAGTGTGGAATCTAACTGAACGTGGGGGTATATGTTTGGGGTCCAAGCCACTGCTTTCTTCAGTACAGCAACTGGGTAAACAGTGTACCCTTCTCAAGGCAGAGAACTGCTCCTTCTTAATTGCCAGTCTATGATGAAACTGTGTGAGTGGACTTCTATGTTGTAGGCACAGTGTTTGGCAATGTTGTAGCCATTGTACTACATTTCATTCTGTGGCCCCTGAGTCTGGAGTCAGCCACTGGTTCTTCACCTCTTCATCAGTCATAGTTTATTCCTATTTATCCTTAGAATATTCTTAATTTGACCAGCTAAGTGCTCCACAATCCACATAGGGCTGCTACAAGCTATGAAAAACAATCTGCTGTATTACTGATGGCATATATTTAGGAGTTTGTCCCATAAGTCTTGCACTGCCTCCCCATGGCCTAGTGCAGCCAGTTAATAGCTTGCCAGGTGTAATGCTGCCTTCAACTTGTTTTAATCAGCATCTAACAGTAACAGGGTGTGTGCCCTCTAGTGTTTTACTGCTATGAGCCATACAACTAGACAATCTTGCACCTTTCTAGTGTCTCTAAACTGCTGTATTGCCAGTTTGTAAGCCACCTAATAATTTATCTGTTATTGTCATATGTGCATTGATACTGTGAATTAATTTGTACCCACATGGGTACTGGTGCTGTTTCCAATGCCACTCTGTTGATTTGAGCCCACTGCGAAAGCAACATAGTGTAAAATGTCCAGTTATTCTTCACTGCACACTTTTTGTTGATTGCTCCCTGCCTGAACTATACTTATGTTGTCTGATTTTGAGTTGGGAGTACGTTGTTTGCCTTCTGTTTGTATATCCAGGAAGAACTACAACTATGTAATGGCAAATTAATGTTTACATATAATTACTCTTGGCCACTTGCTGCTGAGCTTGCTTCCTCTTAAGTACCTCCCTCCACCAAATTCTCAGGGACATGGCAACAGTTATCCTGAAAAAATGCATTGCAGTTTGAGTGTGTGCCAACTCAAGTAAGATTATCATCTCTAAAAATGTAGATGACTGAAAGCAAGAATATTCTTGTTACTTGACAGGTTCATAGATGGTTACTAGGCTACTGACCCAAAGGTTTATATAACCCTAGCCATGTTTACCCAATATAATACTAGAGAAACCCAATATAAAGGATCTAGCCTAAACTCAAAATCTTAGTTAGCAATGGCTGCCCATATCTAGGAGGGTCTTAGGTGAAATCCCTGGCAAGGAATTTATGGTTTCCCATCCAGGCTACAGTTAAACAGTGTCATAGAGGGGTTCTGTTTGATGTGAATTGATATCTTATTCCTGAGGAGTGGCAACCTGTGAGAGACATATCTGTCTCTCCAGCAGGTCCTATTTATGTCGCAGGCCAGGTTAAGGTTCCTGGGACAAGTGACCCTTATCCCATTTGTCTTGTGGATGTGCAGCATTTCTATTAGGTCTGGGTATAAGATTGCTGTGTGGGCCAGACACAGATCCCCTCTAAGTAGTCTGTATACTACTGAGTACAGTGACAGTGACTTCAGTCTGTCAATGTATGACGTGGTGGAGACCATGTAATTTTCTTAGTTAGACATCTCTGAGGTCTCTCAAGTGGCTGCAGGTGCCAGGTAAGGTGCATACAAAGGGAGCACTGTACTCGAGTTTTGGCCTGATGAGGGGTGAGTACAGGGGAGTTATGACCTGTTTCACTCTTGAGGCAATGCCTTTGCTAATGAGATGAGCAACATAGAATGCCTTCCTTACCACAGTAGACATACTGTGGTCAAAGTTTAGGCTACAGTGAACTTGTTTTCTCAATTCTCTCACTACTGAGTTCTTAATGTAGGGTATTATTATTTATATGATAGTCTGCAGGGATAGGATTTTTACAAAATGGGATGATAATGCATTTTATAGCACTGAGTTTGAGTCCACAGCTTTGGCACCAATCATTCATTGTTTAAATCCCTCTTGAAGTATATTGAAATTGTTTGGGGATTAAATTATTGTACCTAATTTGCAGTCATCATCAAACTTAGCCAGCCACAGCTAGTCTATTTTGGCATGACCTTCTGAGAAGTATATTCCAAACAATAGGGGGTCCAGCACTGAACCCTGTGGAACTACACTGCTGACAGGTCTACTGGTAAAGGTAAAGTCCCCAGCTTTGACTGAGTATGATCTGTAGGAGAGCCATTTAGCAACCCACCTGACAACATAAGGGTTGATATTCAACTGGGAGAGTTTATCAATGATGCTCGAATGTGGGACTGTGTCGAAGGCCTTTGTTTATTTAAGGTAGGCTGTATGCACACATTTGCCTTTTTTATGGCTCTGGTGATGTTTTTGAAGAAGTCTACCAGGTCTAACAGCCATGACCTGTCATTGACAAAACCAAAATTGTCGGATCAAGGGTTTGGAGATCACCTATGCCCAGGGTTGCCAGACGTCCCTATTTGGGCGGGACTGTCCCGAGATCAGCAGCCTGATCCCAAGTCCCGCCCTGCCGGTTTAAATCCCGGCCAGCCTCCGCTTTCTTTGTTTTTTTTTTTTTTTGATTGTCCCATATACCTGGCATACGGGCCAATCAAAAATTGCTAAACACGGAGCTTCTTGTGTTCTGCATTAAACACGAGAAGCTCCGTGTTTAGCAATTTTTTATTGGCCCATATGCCGGCTACTTGTGTTGAATGCAGAACTGCAATGCATTAAACACGAGAAGCTCCGTGTTTTGTGCAGAGCCAGTGTTCTTTAATGTGTGTTCCGCATTAAAGACCTTTTTTTTTTTTTTTTGGTCTTCACTTGCCGTGAGAGACCTTGTTTTTTCTACTGTCCCTACCTGGGGGGCTTGAAATCTGGCAACCCTGTCTATGCCCTTATTTATAGGGTCCATGATGATTTTTTCCATGGCCTTACAGATAAGGCTAGTTAAGCTTACGGGTCTGTAGTTTGAGTCGCACTTTAAATATTCTTGTCAAGTGGCATATGACAAATCAAAAAAAAAATCTTACTTGTAAAACTAGCAATAAAGGGTCAGTAACACGAATGCTGTTAGGAGCATACAAATACAAATACCTCCTGCATGCCAGTGTAGAAGTGTGTACATGTATAGATCCACCAACACACACACATATAGGCGTGGGTACATCTATATACATAAGAAAAGACACACACACAAGTTCATAGACAGATTTGTGTGTGTGTGTGTGTGTGTGTGTGTGTGTGTGTGTGTGTGTGTGTGTGTGTGTGTGTGTGTGTGTAGTGGATCTATAATGACATAATGATATACAACAAATACATTTTAAACAACCAAAGCAATGCATATGATAAACACATAATGACACATTACAAATGCATTTAGTTATTTAAATTATCTATTTCCATCTTGATAAGGGGTACGTGGTTTCATGAACACAGCCATCTGAGTCACAAAAGAGGCAAGTTTGAGAAAAGTTAAGGGAATTCCAATATTAACAGTGAAGTATACCACTAAAACATTTAGGTGCACTGCATACAAAGTTTTAATAAAATACATGCATTGCTACATATCCAGCATATACAAATTTGACAGACATTCAGGAATGCCTTGAATTGCAAGCCAGTCAGCAAGACATAGCAAGATTATGGTTTTACAACCACATGAATATAAACTTAGGTTACATATTGCACATATACTTATGCACACACATATGAAAATATAGGAAATATAGACAGGGGCGGCTCGTGGCATCGGGCTGCCGGACTGCAGCCCCCTCAAATTAAAAAAGAAAACAAAAAAAAAATTATTTTGTCCCGACTACCATCGGTCTATGCGCATGCTCAAGGCAGTCCGGCAGGACCCATAGGGATCTGTGCACTTTTAAAGTGCACAGACACACTGGGAGGATATATCGCATCCGGACTGTAGCAGCAACAGCCAGAACAGTCTCGGGAGGGAGCTTGGGATCAAGGAGCTTTACTGGGATCTCGCGGGTCTTTGTGAGTATTGCGCGGGAGGGAGCTTGGGATCTCGTCATCGGGAAGGAGCTTTACTGGGATCTCGCGGGTCTTTGTGAGTATGGCAGGATATGGTATGGAGAACAGACAGGTAAGTGTATGGTGCATTTTACTTTATGTGTTGGTGCTTGTAACTGGAGTTGTGTATGTGTTAGCTGGTGCTTGTAACTGGAGGGGTGTGTGTGTGTGTGTGTGTGAAAATGCCCCAGGTGCTCATGGTGGTGTGGTAGGGAATACCTCAGGCTTGAACCCTGTACCCTGTATGCAGGTGTTAAAGACTTGAGTTCCCTACCCACCACCATTTGTAAAAATTGCAGATTTTGCCTCATATTTGATCTGAGCTGTTCCTCATAATATCTGTGGTTTGTAAATGTTGCAATGCTTGATATTTGATGGTGTAGTAGTAGCATTGTTGCCTCACAGCTGCAGGTTCTCAGGTTTGATTCTTGGCTGGGGTTCCTTCTTTGTGGGGTCCGTATCTTCTCCCTGTGTTTGTGTGGGTTTGCTTTTGTGTCCTCCCATGTTACAAAGACATGTCTGCATTATTTCTTCCTGGGCCTCTGCTGAAAATTGTTTTTGTTTCAAGTCAGACTGTCCTGATTAACAAATGTTAAATAAAATTGACAGGCATTTGAATTTCAGACTTCAGGTTTCTGAATGTTTAATTCCTTGCAGATTTGATGGTGCAGTGGTAGTATTGTTGCCTCACAGCTATAGGTTTTCTGGTTTGATTCTTGGTTGGGGTAGCTTCTGTGTGGAGTCTGCATCTCCTCCCTGTGTTTGTGTGGATTTGCTCTGGTGCCCTGCCATTTTACAAAGACGTGACTGCAGTATTAATCCTGCCTCTGCTGAAAATTGGTTTTGTTCTGTCCGCAGTAAAATTGACCGGCATTTGAATTTCAGACTTCAGGTTTCTGAATGTTTAATTCCTTGCAGATTTGATGGTGCAGTGGTAGTATTGTTGCCTCACAGCTATAGGTTTTCTGGTTTGATTCTTGGTTGGGGTGGCTTCTGTGTGGAGTCTGCATCTCCTCCCTGTGTTTGTGTCGATTTGCTCTGGTGCCCTGCCATTTTACAAAGACGTGTCTGCAGTATTAATCCCATGCCTCTGCTGAAAATTGTTTTTGTTCTGTCCGCAGTAAAATTGACCGGCATTTGAATTTCAGACTTCAGGTTTCTGAATGTTTAATTCCTTGCAGATTTGATGGTGCAGTGGCAGTATTGTTGCCTCACAGCTATAGGTTTTCTGGTTTGATTCTTGGTTGGGGTGGCTTCTGTGTGGAGTCTGCATCTCCTCCCTGTGTTTGTGTCGATTTGCTCTGGTGCCCTGCCATTTTACAAAGACGTGTCTGCAGTATTAATCCCTGCGTCTCTGCTGAAAATTGGTTTTGTTCTGTCCGCAGTAAAATTGACCGGCATTTGAATTTCAGACTTCAGGTTTCTGAATGTTTAATTCCTTGCAGATTTGATGGTGCAGTGGTAGTATTGTTGCCTCACAGCTATAGGTTTTCTGGTTTGATTCTTGGTTGGGGTGGCTTCTGTGTGGAGTCTGCATCTCCTCCCTGTGTTTGTGTGGATTTGCTCTGGTGCCCTGCCATTTTACAAAGACGTGTCTGCAGTATTAATCCCTCTGCTGAAAATTGTTTTGTTCTGTCCGCAGTAAAATTGACCGCATTTGAATTTCAGACTTCAGGTTTCTGAATGTTTAATTCCTTGCAGATTTGATGGTGCAGTGGTAGTATTGTTGCCTCACAGCTATAGGTTTTCTGGTTTGATTCTTGGTTGGGGTGGCTACTGTGTGGAGTCTGCATCTCCTCCCTGTGTTTGTGTGGATTTGCTCTGGTGCCCTGCCATTTTACAAAGACGTGTCTGCAGTATTAATCCCTGCGTCTGCTGAAAATTGTTTTGTTCTGTCCGCAGTAAAATTGACCGGCATTTGAATTTCAAACTTCATGTTCTTCAGAATACATAGTAGCACAACCTTTTTTTCTAGCAATTTTCTAAGTTTATAAGATGAATATTTTAAATTTGTCCCTATTTTTGGGACTGTATTCCCCCATTATTGGCTTCGTCCAGGTTTTTGTGCTAAGGTTGACAGCTATGGCAAGAACTGAATTCACTGAATATGGACTGTAGAATTGTGCATATTTACTGATAAAGGTGCACTGTAGAATTGTGCATATTTACTGATAATGGTGGACTGTAGAATTGTGCATATTTACTAATAATGGTGCACTGTGGAATTGTGCATATTTACTAATAATGGTGGACTGTAGAATTGTGTATATTTACTAATAACTTGTGGACTGTGGAAGTCTGAGTAGACTTTTTTATGATAAATGTTCTCAACTGGGCAGTTTTGCCATTATGGGTGCATATGTTTTGTTTCATTGCTTACTGGAAAAATGTTCAAAACAAATTTAAAACACCCTCTAACAAGTGTGCTGTTTTGTACAAGGAATATAATTTTTAGTACAATGAGGAAGGTGTATCAAAGAGCACATGTATGTTTCATATGCAAGGGGCCTATGATTCGAAAACAGCCCAAAATTAATCTTTATCTGACACTGGCAAAATGTATTTTCTTTGAATGTGGATTTCAATGCTGTTTCAATGAATGTGAGTTTCAAGGGCAGAGAAGTTTTAATGCTAAGTTTTCATTGTGAGACTGCATTGCTTTGTTTAACATATGACTTAATGTTTGTGCTGTAAAATACAAAATAAAACTTTCAAATGAAGTCCAATCATTGAAGTAAACATTAGTGTTTATGGTAAATGGAGTGAAATAGCCAAGTAATGGTTAATTGGAATGGCTGCAGAGGCTCCAGTTCAACCATTATTTTGTCAGGGCTCAGACAGGCCCAGCTGAACTATACCTCCCAACTGTCCAGATTTTCAAAGAATGAATAGATTTTTGCTTCTTATTTTTGGTTTGTTGTTCATAAAATTTGTAGTTTTAATTCCTAAATGATTTGCCAGAAGTCACTAAATAATAAGTTTCAGACTTCATAACCTTCATAAAAATGCATGTTAAAGTAAGAGCCGTTCTATCAACTGTTTCAATTTATATAAGAGCAATTTTTAGTACTGTTTATATGTGCCCCCAATATATTTGGCCTTGTTCAGATTTACTGCATTAACAGGTTGAGAGGTACATGCAAATAAATTGCTTTATAGAATTAGGCATAGCCAACCTCTCAACTGTCCCCAATTTTGGCTCAAAATGTTGCTCTTCCCCTAATAATCCCTCAAAATAGCAATTTTGGAAGAAAACATGGAGGGTTTACAATTAAGAAATAACTGTAATAATCAAAGTTATAGATTACTTGAAATGCATGTAGATTATTTTATTTTGTCAGCTGCTCAAGGTAGCAGTACTAATATTAAAGTGTCCCTTCTTTGACAGGTAGCAGCTGTATTGTGTGTCTATTTTATATTTTGCATCACATTTTTGGTCCATTTTTCATAAAATTGTGTTTTTGGCAAATTAGTGACAAATCACTAAAGACTGAAGTTAGAAAATGACAGACATTTGAGTTTCAGATTTTATACCCTTCAGAAAATTCATACTAATGCAAGACCTATTCTATTATCTTTCTAAGTTTATTAGAGCAATATTTAAACATTGTCCTTATTGTTGTGCCTTTGTCCCACTTCTGTGTATGGCTTTGTCCAGATTTCTTGCTCTTGAGGTTGAGAGGTATGACAAATGTGTCAGGGCCATCACAGTCAGCCAGAGAGATTTCAAATTGTGACATGCTTGTTGCCCCCATGTAGTGACTCTGGATGTGTCCAAGCAAGGCAAGGAGTAGTTGTATCTACCTTGGATGGGGAGGACACACTGCATAAGTACTACAGTGGCTTTTCATCTGTCCTTGATTTTGCAGAATGGTCTGGTTTCTGTCATATTTTTGTACTGTTGATTTATGCTTATTACTCAGATTTATGCTTATTACTCAAAGTGCCTGTTGCTCTGTGTTTAAGTAGCAATGCTTTAATGACCATAAGGTAAGCTTGTCTGACATCGTAAGATGCAAGTAAGCTTTAATAAGCATACTGTTAAAGAATTGCCAACATTGAAAGCCTTTCTGTTGTTGCCATGCAGAGAATACTTGACTAGATAATGTATAAGCCTTGGGTATTAAAGGACAGGATTCCATTATTTTAAAAAGCTCATTACACTTGTTGGAGACTTCCAGTCATCTCTACAGACTTTACCAAACTAAACAGAATGCCAATCATGTGTGGTCCATAACCTGTACAGTAATCCTTTAAGCAATGTATCTTGAGCTTGTTTCTTGTTTGCTTTTCATTTTTACTTTATCATGTTTTCCCCATGAAACAAGTTGTCAGGCAGCAGGTCTTTTGGATAAGAAACATTTTTACAAGTGGGGGCATCACATAGATTTCTACTTTCAGCATGTTGCTTGGTACTTTAATAAAGCTGAATATATTATAATTAGAACTGCAGTGCAAGGAGAAGTGGTTTGAGTTGAGTGCTTCTGGTTTTTCTTATACTTGATTTTGACTGGCATTCCAGTAATGTATTTAAAAAGTAATTTATTTTTTCATGCCTCACAACCTTTTGTTTCCATCTAGATATTAAGTAAGCTGTCATGCAGCCAATGCATTGAAATATTTTTATTCTTCTACACTTATTTTTGTCTTGATTGGACTTTCATAATGATGGTTTGCCACCCAGGGCAGCGTATTTACTTAAAGTTAGTTTTTTGTGGTTTTGTGCATAGCTCCTCCCCTTTATGGTTGACCACACCCCTTCCCTTTGACCCCACCCATTCAGCGTCTCCTGCAGCCCCCCTCTGATTTGAAGTCACCAGCCGCCACTGAATATAGAGACTACATTTGCCTCAACTTTTAAATGGTGACTGCTGTAACTCTCTTGCAGTCACATATTCAGGGAAAGAGTGAAAGATCCAAACATTTTATTGCAGTGCAGGGAAAAAAATAAATAAATTGAGTTGGATGGAATCACTATTATATAGACAGTTACTGTGTGATTCCTGAAAGGTGTCAGCTAAGGGGAAAATACTTTTAGTAAAAGCAACAAGATTCAATTTCATTGCTGTCTGACATTATTCTTATTGAAATGTTATGAGATTTTATTCTTCTATTAGGACATTTGCAACTCAGTGGGTTTGTTTCCAAGAATCCAAATGTTCAAAGCAATGCTGTCTGTGAACTGAGGGGAAACTATTGTATAAATATATGTTGGCATGAGTAAATGCACTAATAAGCAACACTATTGCTGAACATATAAAAACAATAATTATCTGTAAAGAAAAAAAAAGCATCTTGCAACAAGCATGAAAAAAATAATACAATTGCCCAGGCTGGGATAATCATTCCACTGAGTTTTACAAAAACAAGTGCATACTAAAGATGTAATTTCAGTGCTGCAAAGGATGCAGATTTGAGTGTGCCTAGATCAACTAATCTAATGGCCTGTGTGTGGGGGAAGGGAAATACAAAAGGACAAACCGTAAAGTTTTAGCATTTCCTAATAACAACCAAACCACACCAAAGTTTGTGTCATCTATCCTGCAGTATGCTAACAACCTTCTCTGAAAATCCTGCCTCTGGGTAAATATATGACTTACACTGCACTAAAAGATAAACAAAGTACTCTAGCAAGTAACTGATTTTAGAAACAAAATAATGCCCCTTTAAAAGTGTTTTCTATAGTAGCAGCAGGAGTAGTTAGGTCATTAAATGCCTGAAAGGCTACTTTTCCCAATGGGTAAATGCACAGATTAAACTAATGAATGGGTGACACTGAGACTGTTGTCAGTAGAACTGCAATTTGAGATGGAATTTGGCTAACACCATTGAAGCTTCCTGCAGGCAATCTTCCCCCAACCCCCTTAGCCAAAAGTGAGCATGCTCAGCAAGGCAAACCTGAAATGTAAACAAAGGCTGAATCAAAACAAAAAAATTCCTGGGATTGTCCCTTTAAGCAGAGAGGTGGTTGGTCCTCCAGCAACCCTTCATCTGAGGAATCAGTATTTCTGGAAACTTTTGGAGCAGCCCTGTTACCTCTTGGGTTACTTTGCCCACCGATGAGCTCATTGATTTGGTCTCTAGGTAGATGTGGAAGGAACTTGACTCAGATGAGCCAGTCTCTAAGACCCCAGATTGGATTCTGGATCCACTGGTCATGAAGGAATTTTGGAGTAAAGGGGTGCCTGTGGTTCCTATGGCCATGGTCGTAACAGGGAGTCTAGGGCAATGGACAGGTTTGGGAAAAGTGTCCATGCTTCAGCAACCTTTGCCCTCAGGTTGCTGAAATATTTGGCAGATTTTACAAGAATGCAAAGGGATTTGATCAAGGAGCTTTCAAAATCCATTTCAGGGACCACTACTACTGAGGCTCAGTCTTCTGCAGCCTCTCAGTTGGCTACCCTTCAGTCTGTTTTAAATTCCTCTATGAGGCTTATCTTGCATGCAGCTGAGGGTGCCTCAAGGGTGATGGCTTCAGGCATTTCCATCAGGAGGCATGCATGGATGATGCTCTTGTGTGATTTTCTTGGTCCTTTCAAGTCCTCATTCTTCAGTGCACCCTTTGATGGCAGTTCATTGTTTGGCCCAAAAGTGAAGGACACACTCTCCAGGGGTGAAAAAGATGGAAAGACCCTCTATGCAATGGGCGTATGTTTTTCGACCCATCAAAGATTGTTTTCTAGAAATCAGTGGTGAGGATGAAAAATGTGGTTCAGGAAGTCCCAGGGTCCTTTCCAAGATACACCTGGAGATAGTTCCCCTAGGGGCAGAGGGAGAAACTCAGTTGATCAGTGATGCCCACGTGGCAGAGGAGACCCACAGAACCAAGGGTCCAGAGATTATTTCTCTGATATACCCTTTCTGCACTTCTAAAAGGAGGCCTGATTGTCCCTCTTTGGAAGCAATTTGGGGTTGACTATCCCTGCAATGGAGAGCCTGGCTACATACAATAAAAGATACATGAGTGCAGAGGATCACTTCCAGAAGTTATTGAATTCCCTTTTCTCTTCTACCTCCATCTGTGAACAAATTCTCCAATGTTCATAATAGAGACAATAAAAACATAGCACAAAACTAGGCAAAACAGAATAGTGCAAAAAAAAGTTTAGATTTACATGGTGATTTAAGTAATGGCAGATGAAGGAACTGAACAGTTGCATGTCCATTTGGAGGAGATGATTGTGCAGTGCAGTTTTGAAGTTAGAAGGGCTTTGTTGTATGTGGATAGCTGTAGGTAGATTATCTCATATTCCGACAATGTTCCAAGGGTGTAATAACTAGCCTGCAGGTGACTTAGGTTTATGAACTTGGAGAAGATGCTGATGCTCAGATCGCAGAGACCTAATGGGGTTGTAAAGGGTCAGTAGGGAGCTAAGAGCAGGGAAGTCTTGTGGTTTATGAAAAAGTTTATGTATAATATGGAGCTGAAGGAGTGATAGGTACTGGGGGAATTCCAGCCATTGTAATTGTTTTAGGGCAATACAGTGATGAGTAGAATGAGGACTGTTTGTAGCAAATTTAGTAATCTTGCTATGGCAACTTTCTAATTTTGTTTTCAAGGAGGACTTGAGGAAAGGTGCACTGTAAGTTAGTGGGGGTAACAGGTAAGGTAGTGCTAATGCTTGTTTAGTTGGGAGGGAGAGGAACTTATTATTTCTATAGAGTAGTCCTAGTTTTTTGTGGGTCTTATTTATATTATTTTGGATATGAAAATCAAATTTAAGGTTTTCATCGATTAGTACACCTAACAATTTAGTGTGGGTTACTAGCTCAATTTTGGTAGAGTTAAGGGAGAATATAACAAAGTGAGCTTTATTGATAGGTGTATTTCTCTTGAGAGTGAAGACCATAAGTTTGTTTTTTGGCGGGATTTAAAGAGAGTTGTTTTTTGTAAAGCCAAGTTTCCACAGTAGAAAATGCTACTTGGGTGGCTTGTTGTAGTATATTTATGGTGGAAGCTGAGCAGGCTATAGTGGAGTCATCTGCATATTGGTCTAGGGAGCGCTGCAGGATGGCTTGGTGGAGGTTGTTGATGAAAATGTTAAACAGAAGAGGGCCCAAAATTGAACCTTGGGGTACACCTGTAGGGTTATGAAGGTAAGGGAAAATCAAATTCTGCCATTTAACAACATGCTAGCTGTTAGATAGATAGCTTTTGAACCAATTAAGCAACTGGGGAGATAGCTTTATACTAGAGAGCTGGGTGAGGAGGATAGAGTGAGAGATAGTATTGAATGCTTTTGAAAGGTGCAAGAAAAAGGTTTATACAATGTGTCCTGAGTCTCAGGCTTTGTTGACCTTGTCTAAGAAGGATATTAGAGCAGTGGATGTACTGTGACCTGGGCGGAACCCATGCTGTGTTGGGAGAGGATACTTATATTTTAATTCTATCTGGTTTCTCTCAGGCTGCTGGTGTTACTAATATTTTAATTTATTCAGTTCTCTTCATATCTGCCTTACTAAGGACACTTTCTTTAGCCTTATGTGAGAAAGCACTAAAGAAAAGGATGTACCAACTTTTCAGTTGTACTTTTAACAACATAATGTTTCTCTGATATTTGTGATACAAAAGGTCTCCTAAAAAAATATTTTGATCTCTGCCATCTGCTAGTGTACATGATGGTGGATTTGTTCTGTTTGTATTAAGCAGTTGATATGTAACTACAACTCTGTCATAACAAAGTACGCTAAATAACTGTCTGCCATCTCTTCAGTAATGAGGGTGAATGACCTAGAGACATTGGCATGCTTCATATGGACAAGGTGGCCCTAATATAGTGAAATTGCATAAATCTTTGTCTAATTTCCACCTTAACCAGTGATTTATTTACAAATTACTTCTGCCAAGGAAATGTGTTCTGCATTGTACTTTATCTGATATGAATCCATCCACCTCTAGCTCCTCAGCTGCAACCTCAAAGTAGGTTATATATATTTGGCGGGTATGGGAGCCTTCCCCTAAACAATGGCTGGAGGTTTCCCTCATCAGGAGATTTTTTTACTTCTGAACAGTTCAGCAAAATATCTGCTGTTAATCATCAGTGTGCTAAATTTAGAAGCAATTAAAATTGCCTGATATATAGAACAGATCATCAAAGGAGGTAAAGAAAATGACAGATTGTTTGTAAAGGGACTGGATGAAGTTTAAACAGGTAATGGTTGGGGAGGGAGAAATGAGAAAATAAACGCTAATAAGCCAGTACTTGTGTATATATGTATGTGTGTGCACATCAGAAATAGAACAAAAGAACTAGACATAGCACGCTGAGCCTTAAACCATAATACACAAAGTATTCAAGAGAAAATTAAAATAATTTCTTACTTTCAAATTGCAGGACACAAAATGCACTTCAAGAAGATAAGTAATATAATTTCTCAGTTTTTTAACATTTGGTAAGAGAGTTTTGCTCAGAACATAGGGTTAAATTAGGACAGAGAAAGATAGTGGAGTCATACTTTTTATAGTTAGGGTGGTGCAGGCTTTGAACTTTGATTTTCAGATTCAGAACTTCTGCTTAAAGTATCTGTAGGCTTATTAATAAGAAGTAAGGTAAGAAAATATGTGCAATACGAAGTGAGATAAACATGTTTTTGTGCAACTTCACAAAGTTGTATAAAGTATGAGTTCACATATTGGTTACAATAAACTTGTATGCATATTTATAGGAGAGTATGTATTGGGAGAGTAAGCCTTGAACCATTTAATAAGACGTATAGGCTATAATGCTATATAACTTTTATATGTGATTGCAGTTATCCATGCTTTATAAGAAAATTAAGTGACATGGGAACAGATTCTTATAATAATCAATTTAAAAATAAAGAACAGACACATGTTTTATTTTGTTTACAAATGCTAGAGGGAGGGAAGAAGGAACAAGTTCATTAAAACATCAGAATGTAGCAGGTGTAAGTTTGCTTTGTTTACAAGTGACATGAACATTGCTCATAAGTCTGATGATGTAGTTGTCTCCATTTTGTAAAGGAGACAGAGCCCTGACTACTTCCCAGATTCAGTAATGAGCCATCTGTGAACAGCGAGAAATACTGAAGAATGGGGATGCCTATCTCAAGGGTGCATTATGCATCATGATTCAAAGAAAAGAACAGAGGCATACAGGTTTGTCAAACCTTCTAGAGGCTTACATCACACATGGCAGTGAGTAACCAGCCTCATGCTACCCACTGCATGCCTAGCTCATGAGTGTCATCTGTGGAGCGCAGGAGAAGCAGCAGGGTCTTAAGTAAAAAACCCTGATGGGTTCCTGCATTATGGCTGGGCTGCACTATAGCCTCTGCAGTAGCTAAGATGGTCAACAGAGAAAGGTAGATGCAAAGTACAGCAAAAAATATAATTATGTATTTACTTTCATACCATTTTTTATCCAGGTAAGTACACTGATTCAAGGATTCATTTCAGGTATGACCAGGCCTTGTGGCAAAGGTATACAGAAATGAACAAATAAGTGGAAAAAATATACGAACCAAATACATAAAGTAATAATAATAATATGAAACACCATAAGTACATATACCTGATTGATGCAGACCACAGTTAAGAGATATAAAACATATTTGGTAGGAGTACTAATGTCTCCCTAATGGAGGTCATCATATGGAAATATTAGTGGTGAGTATTATATTACATTGTTAATAATCCTAGGTTATAACAGAACAGTCTGTAGCAAAGCAATCAGTTACACTTATAACACCAAAAACATCAAAAGTCTATGTATCACAGGACACAGATTATTGTGGTTCTCTTTTTCATATTTTTTATTCCATACTCATAGCAGGTAATAACTAAAAAGTAAATGCATATGTACAAACGTATTTCTGTTACACAATGATTGTATAAGAATCCATAACTTTTATATGAAGATTATATAAGAATGCATAACTGAGTAGAGTTTGGTTTGATTCATTTTATCCAGGGATATCAAAATTGTGCTTGCATATATTAGTTGTTCTTTCAATAGTGTCTTAAAGTTTTTTTTTAAGTTTGGTAGCGTCCCTTATTTTTTTTTCTACGAGATTGTTCCAGGTTGCTGGATACATTTTTGCAAATGTTCTTTGTTTCATTCATTGACTTACTAAAAGAAGGTCCAGGTAAAGAAGTGCTTCCAGAATTTCTGAGAGCATAGCAGTTTGTTCTTATTTATAAGCTATTCATTAGGGGGGGGGGTGTAGCTTTGATGTATTAGTTTGAAAGTGAGGGAGATCTGAAAAAGATGGCTGCTGTTGTTGTAGTAGATAGCTAGTTAGTCTTACTTAAGGTTGAGCAGTGATGTTCTTTTTCGGGGTTTAAATGAAAAAAAATCTTAGTATTTTGGTTCCTGTTTTTGTAGGACAGTAGTGCATTAATACACACGTAAACTAATCTGATCTTTCAGACAAGCTGTGTAAGGTAGGTCCAAGATAAAGGGAAATGCACACTGGCTCCATTAATCCCTTTAACTACACTGTGAGTAAATAATCCAAGTTTCCATTTCTTATAGGTCTGTAATCTGTGGCTCAGGCCACACTGAGAGGACAGGCATGGATTGCAGTACATTTTCCCATGATGGCTAATCACCTGTGGCTTCTTCTTCCTAATAGGACTGCCAGTAATAAATAGTCTACATGCAAAATTACAGTTATTGTCATGTGAGAACAGTAAAATCCAAGCAGAGAATAAATCCAGAAAGATCAGCAAGAAGAAGCTGAATTTGTTTTGTACCATTTTATTCAAATTAAAATAAAACAGAGCTTTATACAACAGGAAAAAAACTGAATGGTTTTGTATTTTACAAAACTGTTTCAAAAATGTCAGTTGTTCCATAAAATCATAGTTTTGTATTAAGTGCTGTCCTGCAGAAGCTGGGAAGAGCAGCAGATACTAAGCTGGATTAACTGTGCATCTTTAACGGCCAGTCTGGTGGTGTAGAGGGATAAAACCTTAACTCCAGCCCACCTGATCTGAGTTTGATTAGTGGCTTGGATGACTGACAGAGACACAGAGAGGGATGCGTATGCACATCCTGTAAAGGAGGGTGCTCATTGATGACACTCCATGAGGGGAGGTGT
This sequence comes from Protopterus annectens, assembly GCF_019279795.1. NCBI lineage: Eukaryota > Metazoa > Chordata > Ceratodontiformes > Protopteridae > Protopterus > Protopterus annectens. Next base: position 415,890,654 of record NC_056747.1, on the reverse strand, counting down.
GGCCCATAAATAGGAGTTGCCCTTGGAAACAGTCAACGAGTCTGGGGACAGGGCAAAGGACAGTGCGTAGGGCATATAAAAAGAAACCCCCTCCCACTTCCAAACAGAAGCACAGACGGCTGAAACCTCAGAATGCTCTTAGGATCCACAATTGGCTCTAGCAACTACCAGAATAGCCCAGGCTGTTAGCAGATGGCTGGTAGGCCTGAAATGAACATGGAATTGGGGGGCTGGGCTTGTTCTATGAGGTCTGAGGGGATAAAAAATGTATAAAACTCTGCATCTTTAATGCAACTGCTTTATTGCTGCAAATTATTAAAACAGTATCAGACGATTGCACAATCTGATCATATTACATAGTTACAACTTCATTAAACAGAAATTATCAGTAAAAATAAAATACCCTTTCAATACATTTATGCATTCACTGGTTTTATGAGTATTTCACTGCCTTTACAGTTACCATGACAGAACCCATACCAGTAGATATTGTTGTAAGAGTTTAACTGACCATAACGACAGCTATTGTACCACCAACCACCACCATTTGTGGATGCACAGTTAGTAGAACTAAAGTCCTGATCCCTGTCTCTGGTTGAGAACTTCATGTTGTCCTGCATAAGACTACTACTGTAGGTCATCAGAGCATCACCTGCAGTACCAGAATATCTTCCCAGTCTTAATGCATAACCCAGGCTTTCACTGTCCACAGCAAAATAGTCATAATTTGCTAATCTCAAATTGTTGCTTGGATCATAGATTACGAATCTCACTTTATACATTTTCTGACTTGTTAGCTGGTAGATATTTTCATTACCCAGCCAGTGTTCTGCTGCAACGCTTCCAAATCCTGATTTGTACATTTGCCATGTCTGATCCCAGATATTTGCTGATCCATAACGGTTCCTCTGGATAACTGTCCATCCACCGCCATCTGAAGACATATCACAGAATGCGATAAAATAACTGCTAAATGTTCCCTGTGGGTAGAGGATTTGTGGTCCACTTGGACTTCCTTTTGGGATCTCACTACAGTCCTTTGGATAAGCTATCAAAACACAATGTAGAAAATAGTTACTTGAAGTAGCATGTTTATTTTAATTTAGATACTGATTTTACATATTTACACAGAAGAAGTAAGAACTGATATATCATTTTTCCACACATTTTATATGTCAGTGCAGTTTATAAGCAACTGGATTTTGTTAATGGAATGATTGCAAATGTGGAACTCATTTAGAATATCAGAATTTGTGACCTACACAAAGTACTGGGCAGTACACAAGGTAGTTTTATGAGAAGGGAAGCAGTACTCAGGGCACTGAGGAGATGTCCCATTCATTTTCCTGTACCCTGTTTATCCTGTAAAGGTTTATGAAGGAGCAAGTGCCTATTCTGACACTCGGAGGACATAAAGCAGAGAAAACAATACCAGGTAGAATGCCATTTCATCACAAATCATAAACACACACATGCACATGTATGTGCATGCAGGCGCACACACACATACACAAAAAATGGTTCCATTTAAAAGATGTACTGCTCAGATTGTCAAACATTTCTGTGTGCGCCATGAATGTTGAATGTGCATAATATTGAATGCACTGGTTTTGTAGGTGAGTGTAGGTTTGGAGATTAGGATGCTGGGAGTTTGAGTGTGTAAGCTCATGTGGAGTTAGGTAAGGCGAGAGCATATGACTGTTTTGTGGGGGGGGGTAAGAGTTAAAGTAGGGATTAAGTTAGGTGATAGATGTGTTTTGTGTGTGCACATATTTTGTATGTTTTTTGTCTTAGATGGAATGTGTAGTGGTAGTGTTATGAAGAGGGTCTTTCTAAGGTTGGGTGTAGGTTTGGAGTTAGGGACAGGGGCAGGGTTAGGATTAGTAGATATTAGTAAGGTGTGACAGCTGGGAATCAAAACTGGCAAGGTGTAATCAGAACATTAAAGCATTTTACATATTTAGAATGCTTTTAGTACTAAACTATATAATTTGAATTTACTCTGACCACAGCAAAGAACCCTGACATTTATTGGGAGTTTAAAGTTTTTATTCCACAGCACTCATATGTCTGACCATTTTGAATGTTCACTGCTTTTATGTAATTACTCTCTCCAGAAACTGAGTCAGTAAAGAAGTCTGAGTTAAAATTTATCACACCTCAATTCTGTTTTCACCATTTTGGGTATTATATCCTCACATTTTCTCTAAAGAAAAAATGCATCTTGTATTATAGTCTTCATTTTGTTTTTAGGCTAGTTTAGTTAGGTTTGACATCGCTGTATTTAACCCATACTTCTTATATCGAAGCTCTCTTTGAAAGTATATCTGTTTGAAATGGCATACAGCCAGTGAATTTGGTTTGACATCTTTCATGCCACATGTAAATTTGGTTTATCTGTCATAGTTTTATTTTTACTTAGTTTTTTAACTGATAGCTAACAAGTGTCCCATGGCATCTGTAGTGTTACTTGTTATATATTGTTTATTCTCTACCAGTTGCATTTTACTCTCTTTGTCCTAATTGTTTTATTCTGTGTCGTAGTTTATGTCTAACATTTTCTTGATTATAGTTTGTTCAGTTTTATGGGGTTTTTTTTTCTTTTTTACAGTGCTTGGATTCAGGCACTATAGTAAAGCTGAAGATGAATTCACCACCAGCTTAACCACCTCAACTTTTTGGTTCTCTTATCTGGCGTTATCTGGTCCACCGCCTTGTACTGAGCTGCAGTACTGATGACACAGTTTGGATGCATATCACCGTGCTATATGTGTAAGTGATCTGAACAATGTTTAGAAAAGCACATTGGGAATCATAGGGTCAGTCTACACCACCTCTTGCCTCATTAATAGCTTTGATTTTATGGCCCTTCTTAGTCAAAAATGATCTTAGGAACTTTGTTCTAAGATGCCTTTAATGACAATGTTGCAAACAATGTTATAATCTTCCAGTGACACGTGATGCCATTTTGATACTACTCCTGCTGCTGGGCTCAGTAATGTTACCACAGGTGATTAGTCACCTAGTCTGCATCTGCCCAGTTGCACAGATATATACAGAGGAAGGCTTTTCCCCGTTAGAACACTATAATGATGCCACTCTCTGGAAACATTATCAGTGGCACTGGAAAGTGGTCTCTGTTTTTCTCTGCATCATTTTGGCATACTGATTTTGTGTAACCCTGATTTCTGCCACCATGCTTCCAGAAGATTCAGTATAATGGCTTATTCTGGTCAAGATTTCTGTGTTGCACATCAGGTCTGAGGTTTATGTGTAAGATTAACTTGTTTACTAATGGCATTGGTACTAGAATGGTGGTGGTAGTGGTGAAGGAGAAGGGAAATGGTCTTTAGCATGGCTTAATGCAGCCCATCAGTGGATAAGTAAGTGGATAGGGAAGATCAGGTACCATCAAATTTGACAATCTGAAGACCTAGCTGTACTCGTACATGTTTGATCATGCTCTTTGTTTTATCAGGGACATAGCTTAGACAGTGTCTTCCTGCTTCTCTGTCTTTTGCACCTTCAAATATCAAAGCTTAGAAGTGATACACTTGCTAAGAGGATTGGTGGGCAGTGTTTATATGGATCAAAAAGGGATTCGGGTTGCTGTCGTAATTAACAGCAGCAGTAGCACATCTGATAAAGGCTATAACTAGATAACTGTTGAGCTTCTGGTGGGTAGCCATGCTGAACTAAAGATTTTCCACTCTTCCATTTTATCTTTTGCATCCTTTCCCTTCTTCAAATGTCCCATAATTTATGGATGGCATCTAAGCCAGCAGTTTTAAGTGTGAGCATGATATGCTGCAGAGGGGACACAGACCTTATTTGGACCATAGTTAAAAGGCAGGAACTTTAGAAGAAAATTAAAAATATTGGTTAACTCAGCTTATAGTCTACTAAACTTGATGGAACCAGTACATCTGTAGCCACTGTCTACTGAATGGGTACCTTAACAATTACCAAGGTAAAGTAAGATCTTCCAAAAGCATAAACTCTTCTATCAATGGTCACTGCATTGTCCTTGCTACCTAGATAGGTATGTAACCATGATATTCCTCCACTATCATTTTATATTGCCTACAATTTAGGGATTTCCATTCTTATGTGAGCCAGAACCTGCTAGAGCGAGTCCCGAAACACTGAGACTGAATGGCCGAAAAAATAGACTTGTATACTAAGTCTAAGATGGCCATTTCCTGAAATATTCTCCCTTTCTATCTCGGAGTTAGCACATATACATATATATATATATATATATATATATATATATATATATATATATATATATACGTTTAGGAAGATCTGGGGGGCTTGCCCTCCCCCCCCCACATTCGGTATGCAGTGGGCTTGCCCCACTACAAAAAAAGAAGATTAAAGGAGACGTACAATGTTTGAGATTCACTCTTTTCATAGATTGTAGATCTCTTTTTTGGACTGCCAGCACAAATGCCAACCTTTCAGTAAGGAGACATTTAATCTCTATCAAGGCATTAAACAAATGATTCACACAAGATAGTCTAAGCTACATATGTCTTGATAGGCAAATTTTTTTTGGCTCGACTCCCTTTCATGCAGGAAAAGTACAATCCATTAAAAAAGGAAGATTTAACCCTGCTAGCCCAAACTTTTCCAAATAAATAGGAGTTGCCCTTGGAAACAGTCAACGAGTCTGGGGACAGGGCAAGGACAGTGCGTGGGGCATATAAAAAGAAACCCCTCCCACTTCAAACAGAAGCACAGACGGCTGAAACCTCAGAATGCTCTTAGGATCCACAATTGGCTCTAGCAACTACCAGAATAGCCCAGGCTGTTAGCAGATGGCTGGTAGGCCTGAAATGAACATGGAATTGGGGGCTGGGCTTGTTCTATGAGGTCTGAGGGATAAAAATGTATAAAACTCTGCATCTTTAATGCAACTGCTTTATTGCTGCAAATTATTAAAACAGTATCAGACGATTGCACAATCTGATCATATTACATAGTTACAACTTCATTAAACAGAAATTATCAGTAAAAATAAAATACCCTTTCAATACATTTATGCATTCACTGGTTTTATGAGTATTTCACTGCCTTTACAGTTACCATGACAGAACCCATACCAGTAGATAGTGTTGTAAGAATTTAACTGACCATAACGACAGCTATTGTACCACCAACCACCACCATTTGTGGATGCACAGTTAGTAGAACTAAAGTCCTGATCCCTGTCTCTGGTTGAGAACTTCATGTTGTCCTGCATAAGACTACTACTGTAGGTCATCAGAGCATCACCTGCATTACCAGAATATCTTCCCAGTCTCAATGCATAACCCAGGCTTTCACTCTCCACAGCAAAATAGTCATAATTTGCTAATCTCAAATTGTTGCTTGGATCATAGATTACGAATCTCACTTTATACATTTTCTGACTTGTTAGCTGGTAGATATTTTCATTACCCAGCCAGTGTTCTGCTGCAACGCTTCCAAATCCTGATTTGTACATTTGCCATGTCTGATCCCAGATATTTGCTGATCCATAACGGTTCCTCTGGATGACTGTCCAGCCACCACCATCTGAAGACATATCACAGAATGCGATAAAATAACTGCTAAATGTTCCCTGTGGGTAGAGGATTTGTGGTCCACTTGGACTTCCTTTTGGGATCTCACTACAGTCCTTTGGATAAGCTATCAAAACACAATGTAGAAAATAGTTACTTGAAGTAGCATGTTTATTTTAATTTAGATACTGATTTTACATATTTACACAGAAGAAGTAAGAACTGATATATCATTTTTCCACACATTTTATATGTCAGTGCAGTTTATAAGCAACTGGATTTTGTTAATGGAATGATTGCAAATGTGGAACTCATTTAGAATATCAGAATTTGTGACCTACACAAAGTACTGGACAGTACACAAGGTAGTTTTATGAGAAGGGAAGCAGTACTCAGGGCACTGAGGAGATGTCCCATTCATTTTCCCTGTACCCTGTTTATCCTGTAAAGGTTTATGAAGGAGCAAGTGCCTATTCTGACACTCGGAGGACATAAAGCAGAGAAAACAATACCAGGTAGAATGCCATTTCGTCACAAATCATAAACACACACATGCACATGTATGTGCATGCAGGCGCACACACATACACAAAAAATGGTTTCCATTTAAAAGATGTACTGCTCAGATTGTCAAACATTTCTGTATGCGCCATGAATGTTGAATGTGCATAATATTGAATGCACTGGTTTTGTAGGTGAGTGTAGGTTTGGAGATTAGGATGCTGGGAGTTTGAGTGTGTAAAGCTCATGTGGAGTTAGGTAAGGCGAGAGCATATGACTGTTTTGTGGGGGAGAGTTAAGGTAGGGATTAAGTTAGGTGATAGATGTGTTTTGTGTGTGCACATATTTTGTATGTTTTTTGTCTTAGATGGAATGTGTAGTGGTAGTGTTATGAAGAGGGTCTTTCTAAGGTTGGTGTAGGTTTGGAGTTAGGGACAGGGGCAGGTTAGGATTAGTAGATATTAGTAAGGTGTGACAGCTGGGAATCAAAACTGGCAAGGTGTAATCAGAACATTAAAGCATTTTACATATTTAGAATGCTTTTAGTACTAAACTATATAATTTGAATTTACTCTGACCACAACAAAGAACCCTGACATTTATTGGGAGTTTAAAGTTTTTATTCCACAGCACTCATATGTCTGAAGCCATTTTGAATGTTCACTGCTTTTTATGTAATTACTCTCTCCAGAAACTGGAGTCAGTAAAGAAGTCTGAGTTAAAATTTATCACACCTCAATTCTGTTTTCACCATTTTGGGTATTATATCCTCACATTTTCTCTAAAGAAAAAATGCATCTTGTATTATAGTCTTCATTTTGTTTTTAGGCTAGTTTAGTTAGGTTTGACATCGCTGTATTTAACCATACTTCTTATATCGAAGCTCTTTGAAAGTATATCTGTTTGAAATGGCATACAGCCAGTGAATTTGGTTTGACATCTTTCATGCCACTTGTAAATTTGGTTTATCTGTCATAGTTTTATTTTTACTTAGTTTTTTAACTGATAGCTAACAAGTGTCCCATGGCATCTGTAGTGTTACTTGTTATATATTGTTTATTCTCTACCAGTTGCATTTTACTCACTTTGTCCTAATTGTTTTATTCTGTGTCGTAGTTTATGTCTAACATTTTCTTGATTATAGTTTGTTCAGTTTTATGTTTTTTTTTTTCTTTTTTACAGTGCTTGGATTCAGGCACTATAGTAAAGTTGAAGATGAATTCACCACCAGCTATTTTTAAAGCTTTAGCTCTAAAGCTAAATTTAAATTGTTCTATTCAGACCTTCTTGGTATGTTGCTGAGAAGCAGCTTAGTTCAGTGAGTTGAACTAATGAGTTAACTGTATTATTTGCTGATATGGTTATTATTATACTATTCCTGAGTTCTGATTGTTTCTTGGATACTGCACTTGTGTTAAGGTACAGCCTTGAACAGCATTTATAGAATGGCATTCAATTATATAACTATGTCTTTCTCAATACCTGCAAACAATAAAACAATTGAATGTCCTTATTTCAGGTATCTCTTTGTAGCTTTCTGTGGCCTGGGCTGTACCTCAGAGCAGCCAAGCAATGAGTGGTCAGTCTATGTACCTAAATGACAAAAACAGTAAAAATAAGGCAGAGTGAAAAGTGCAAGGCAATTTACTTTGTGTTTGAGAAAACTGAAGAGCAACCTGTAATTCAGCAGTAGTGCTAGCAGATGGTTGAGGAAAAGGATAAGGCTATTTTAACCTTTGATGGGCTTAAACGTGTATAACAATATGACAGGACAGTAACAAAAGCCTACAGAAAGCATGGGTTTGCTGCCAGCTTGCTGAATGTTAGGAATGGCTATGCTGTTTTCCTTCCTGTACTATAGGACAGTCTTGAGCCCTCATCTAGACTAACATAGTAATGTCTGGAGTTCATACTGCAAGCAAAATATCAAGTTTGTTGAAAAGGTACAAAACAAGTAAGGGAAGTGGATGACTTGCAATAAAAGGAAAGTTTCATACCACTGGAAATCTAAGCTTTGGAGGAGAAAAGATGAAAGAATTATTGTGATATGGATGAATTGTACAATTTAGGGCAGACTGCTGGTATAAAGCTAAAGAGGAACAACTGGGGTCAGAGAGTCACCATACAGCTGTGTGTGATTGCAAGGGGTATTAAATCCAATACCACAAAATAACAGATCATGGAGAATGTACTGAGGGTATAGATTATATTAAAAGAGAAAGCTGTGGAGTTCAAAATTCCAGCAGGTTTATATGTACCTGTGTCAGACAGAAAGAAAATTACGGGAAACAGTGAGGCTCAATTACAAAACGTTAGTGAATTTGAATGACCAGATACCGCCTTCATTCATTGTTTTTATATTTTTATGTTTCTCCTATCAGCCTTGCAGAGGAGAGCTGCTTCTTTGAATAAGGACCATTTCCCTTGGCTCTGCACTGCATTCTGTTTATAGGTCTACAGCATCTGTGTACTTTAGATCACTTGTCCCGAGGTCAAAGTGAATGAACATTTAGAGGTCATGATTTGATATTTTCTACATTCGGTCCCCTGCTGAGCTATATCTCCCCAGGAATGCCTTTATGCTTTGTAGGTGTCATTGTTCAACATAAGGACGTATATCATCCATCAGAGCTGTAGCTGGTTTCTTTAGCTGATTCTATAATACTGATGTTGCTATGTAGCAGAGCTACCCGATAACCACATGGAATACTCCGCCTACAGCCATCCTCTATTACATGGTGGTACATTTCTTCTGAAATTAGCTTATTGACTTTCATTCTTTAAACGGTGATATCAGGATTTATTTTGTGTTTGTGTATTTGGTAACTAGGTAATTAGGCTAGTCCAAACATCCTTTCCAGCCATGACTCAGGCCAAATGCAATGCAAAAAAAAAATATATAAAAATAATAAAAAACATAAAGACTAATGTACAATACAAACACTTTAAGCTTAGCATTCATATTAACATACAATATAGACAAGTAAGTTAAAGAGTAGAAATAGTTAGATCCTCAAAAGTAAAATACCTAAAACTGCCATGCACAATAAAACAAAGCCTACAAATGGGTAAATTTAAAGTTGACAGTTATATGATAAATGTGACAGTATTTTTAAGGTATATGAAAGTTCAGCAAGAGGTAATACTTATTGAAGGGAAGAGTTTCAGACAATTACATTTGAAGAGTCAAGGACAACTGTCCAATCTCTAGCTTTCAGGCATAAGTTCTTCCTCAAATGCAGTCATTATGAGGAGGTATTTCTTCTTACTGCAAGGTGCAGCAACCCTAGATTTGTTTATATAAATAGAGTGTGAGGAAGTGCACCCTCATGCATGGGTGGTGTGAGGGACTTTGCCCTGCCTCACCACATAACATTACTTCAAATTCACTTTTAACCACTTTTTGTCTGAAAGTGTATTCATCTCATTGTACTTTTGCTGCATATGTTAGAACTTGGTACTGGCCTTGTAGAATAATTCCCATGTTTAGTTTCACTCCTTACCTCCATTGTTGCTTTCATCCTGTAGGAAATGTTTTTTCCTCCCTGTAGTACTAACTTCATGGAAGGTTGCATGTTCTGCTAAGCAGGAGACTAATGCTGATAACCAGAGATATGTGCAGTTTCTAACCTAGTCCTACCCTGGTTTCCTCATCCCAAGGAACAGCATAGCTTAAAGACTAAATAAACACTGTGAGCCAGAGCTCAGCTTATCAAGGAGTTTTGTGTAATTTTTCCATAAACCCTTTATTGTCTCTATCTGAACACTTAATTTACCAAATGTGTTTGCTATGTAACTGAGCTTTAAATTTGCAGTGCTTTAAGCAGTTACTAAAATCATTAGTAAGGTAACAAGAAAACCTAAAATGGCAACTTAGTGAAAGTCATATCATTTAAAAAATACCTTTCTTCCCTTTTTATAGAAACTATCTCTAAAATATTGAATATTGAAGTAATATTTTAACCCACTGTAGTTCAGGCTCCATACTAAACGTAATATATGTGGTCCTATGCAAACAATATGAGCTCCCTTCATCAGCCCCATCCTTTTATAGTTCTGGTCACACCTTGATAATCTAGAGGCAGCATCTATGCTTACACAGTCATAATAAGATCCATTTATAAAGGTTCCCTGTCTTGTTCTTCAAAGAATGATTTTCTTGTTGCATATCCTGTTTTATATATATATATATATATATATATATATATATATATATATATATATATATATATATATATATATATATATATATATATATATATATATATATACAGCCTTTAAGCACTTTGCCAGGAAGTACCTGCTGACCTGCTGTATCCATATAAGGACACTACTGAGATCACAGCCAGATGTCAGCTATTGTTCCATATTATTGTTAACCCACAATATAGTTGATTCGTTCTCTGACTGCCCATTAGTGATCCCACTAGCTTTTGCAATCTGCAGTCAGCAGCAAGCACTGTGTGTCACTGATTTTGCATTGCATGTTTCCTGCAAAATAATTGTATGCATACTGTTTTCAGCAGAACAACACTGACATGCAGTGTTAGGTAGACAAAGATAATCACTTGGTCAGGACATCAGCCTCAGTGTAGTACACAACAAACAATATACTTGTAAGTCAGAAAAGCCCTTCAGTTTAAGCAGGACAAAAAAAAACTGATATCAAATATAGATCTTCTGTTGTGTGCCCATGTCTCCTTAACATGCCTCTGATTACAAAGGAAAATAAAATGTTTCAATATAGACCATTATGAGTAGAGTCTCTAGAAAGTAGAGATACTTAATGTGGTAAAGTTTTATCATCAATTGTTATTTTCTCAGTCATTTGAACCTATGGTGAAAGTTGGATACTGTGCTAAAAGAGACTTGGGATCTTGTATGTAAGTAGTACTGTCTCTGGGATAGATTTAGAGAATTATTTTCTAACTACAAAAAAACTTTTGCTTGTACACAGTTAGGCCTTGTATCTGGGGCACTACATCCTGAAAAAAATGTGCATCCAGCTTAATGAAAATGGAATCTTAAATAAAAATGGTGCTTTATAAGAAAGACTTCAGCAGAATTACAGGACAATGTATGTAGTGAAATCTGCAAGCATTGCTTTCAAAGAACTGAATTTGGAATTATTAAAAAAAAAATCATCAAGAAAACGTTTCCAGTAGTTCTATTAGCTAGTCAGACCTCTTAATGAAAATCAAATTACCTGTGGTGCTGCGGGATGAACTCATGTCTGCTTTCTTCATGCTGGCATCTTGTTGATCTGTGGATGTGAAAATTGCAGATTATAAAATCAGTGAGCCAAAGGAATCACTATTTTATGCAGATGTTTACTCGTCTCATTCACACAAACTGCTGCCGATTGCCGTGACAAGTATTAGGTTACAAAGGTTTTTTTTATCTATGGCTATATCCATGAAATTAAAACTATAAACATGCTAGAAATATATATTTATTTTTGCATCATCTCTTTTCAGGTACCAGCTTCTTGACATCATAGTTGAAGTAGACTGCAGTGCCCCGAGTTTCCAGCCAACTATTTTTCCACCATTCTTTTGTTTGCCGTCATCTGGATACTTGGTTCTGCCCCTTGTTAGATGGATCCCTGTCTCCTTGTATAGATGAGTTACAATGTCTCGCTCATATTTAACCATGTAGCATGGCAAGGTATTTGGGCCTTCTCAGTGGGGTACAGCCAGCAGGTAGCCACTAATTAGATGGAAGTTATCTAGCTAGCTTGGGATATTTGTCTTGTTTTTCCTGGTAGGGAATAGGTGCATATTTGTGCTGTTCATGACACATGATTCCAATACACAAGCAGTGAAGTTCTGATGACACCCTCTAATCTGCAAGTTATCTGAATATGTATTCCATGTTTCTCCACTGGGAGAAATAAATGCCACATTTTATCCCCTGCCCTGCACCCAGAGAAAAAGCAGCTCATGATCTCGATCAAGTTATGACCTCAAAGCAAGTTTCAAGAAGTTATTGCTATCTCCTAAATAGCTGCTGACTGAAACACCTTCTGTGAGTGGCTGTCTGATACTGGGTAGGTGCTCATTTATAACATTTCTTTGCTGTTGGAAATGGAGAAAAGAATGTACTAGCCTTTAAATATAATTTAACTCAGTACACCACCCACCTCACTGAATAACTGATGTGCCAAGTAATAAACTACTGTACATGCATACGATCTTCTGTGTAAGACCTGTGTCAGACTAACGTGTTCAGCCATTGCCATATGTCTAACTGCTCAGCATGTTTTGCTGGGATAATACAGAATGGTGCTCAATCAGTGACCATAGAGCACTCATTCTATTGTAGAATCAGCATCAATTGAGTTACACTAGGGGCTGGACCCAATGAAAAATGGAGAGATTTCAGATGAAATCTGAAGGACCTTTTTAAACTAAATGCTCGGAAACTGTAATGAAGAAAGTAGATCATAAAATATTGTGTAGATTACAGAGACTACGTGACTGACTGTGTCAAGTCTGATCACTGACACTGTCATCTTGTAGTAATATTTCTTGGCAATAGTGACAAAAGCAATTTATGTTATTGGAGGTTGATTGCTATTGTCTGAGATTCATTGACAATATCTTTAAAGTTCTAGCAGCTTATGGAGAAGAACTCTATCCATTCATTATCAGTACTAGAAACAGTAGGTACAAAATAGGCTACATCCTGCATAGGGCCACCAGTCCAGGCCATCACATAATTACTCACAGAGATACATAAACCAAGGGAAAACTAGACTTGCCAATCAAACTGAGTAGCAGGTCTTTGGAGGGGAGAGAAAACCAAAGTACCTAGAAGACACCTGTGTAGACAGAGAAGAATATCCTTCCTTCTCACAGGCAGTGAACAAGAATAAAATTAAAGGTTAGATTCTGGTGTTGTAAGCACTACTAACTACTGCAGCTTCATGATTGCCATGGGCAAAAACTTCTGCAATTAATTCTACTCACTGTCTCATGTAAGTACTGATCTTTTGGTTTATGCATTTGCTTCATTAACACTGAGCACAAAATACCTTGAGCATTCCCATCTTCAGTCATTATTCATAATTTCAGTCTGAAAGTCAAAAATATAGGGCCCAATCCCAAAAGACTTGCTCTCTATGTAAGTGACCAATGTAAGCCTGACTATAGATAGGTCATACACTGAAGTAAGTCACTTACACAGAGAGCAAGTCTTACAGAATCAGGACAGACTTACACTAAGAGCAACTCTTTTGTAGTCCAGCCCATGATATACTAATAACCAAACTATGTTCCAAAAACTGTTAAAACACACTTGGCCAAAGAGAGAAAATGTGATTGCTTTATCAACCCAGGGTAGTAATATTAGAAAACAAAGTCACTTATCTTTCAGCAGTACCATCACACACCATATGACAACTGTAAATCAGTAATTCTTTGAAAATATGTGAATATGCATACATGTATATAATTCTTGAATACTTTTGCTCTAATTGCCTATCTATATATATATATATATATATATATATATATATATATGCATGTATAGCGTCTTTATTAAAACATCGAAGTTTCAAAACTTCGAATGTTCTAATATCGAACCCTATTCAGCAAAAGCTGAAAACATCGAACATACAAAACAGTGAATTTTTTTCCTACAGAAAAAATTTGCTGTTTCAAAACACATACACACAACACAAGCACACCAAACAAACAGCAATCCACACAGATACACCTAAAATCTTACACCTAACCCTACACTAAACTATACACACACCACTAACTTTCCACTTACCTTAACCCAAAGCCTAACGCTAAGGTCCGTCACTATCACACACTCACCTCACCCGCACCCTAACCCTAACTCACCTAACCCGCCCTAACCCTCACGTCCACACAATCACACACATACCTAACCCGCACCCTAAGCCTAACTAACCTAACCCGTACTAAATCACACACTTACCTGAACCCGACCCGTAACTTTCCACCACAGAGCTGAAAATACCAAAGCAACAGAAACAGACAACCAAATTCTTTCCCTAGAAAAAAATTTGTTTTTCTGTTGCTTCGATATTTTCAGCTTTCGCTGAATAGGGTTTGATATTAGAACATTCGAAGTTTTGAAAATTCAGTGTTCTAATATAGGCACACACACACACACACACACACACACATATATATATATATATATATATATATATATATATATATATATATATATATATATTATGAAGAATGCTTCCAGACTTTCTTCCAAATAATGATGCTGTATATCAAACTGCCTTTAAGGTTTGTATGCTCAGCGTCTGTATGATTACTGTGCTCTTTGTCTGCAGTATTTCAACACCAATCAATACCTCTCTGTGAATACCATGTATAATGCTGCATCTAAATTCCATGATTATATATATATATATATATATATATATATATATATATATATATATATATATATTACTGTATTCAGTTATTCTGCATGCTTCCTTAGTATTCTATTTGTTTTCTTACTATTACTGAAGTTACGTACCATAATGTCAGTGTTAGACAAAACCACGTATGAAAAAGACATACATTTTCTTATTTTGGTCTGTCTGTAGAATATGCTGCAGCTCTCATACTCAGCCAACATGTAACAATTGCTTATGGTCTTACTCAGACTGCTTAATTCACATTGGTCCAGATCCATGGACCAGTGGGCCTATTTTGTTATCAAATGTGTAAACAGATGGATAAATAAATAAAATGTCATATGCAGTTTGGTAGCTGAGGACCTACCTGATACTGCATCCTGGGGTTTGAGGTTTTTGCTTTCCTCTGGGGTAGTGAGGTTTGTAGCTGACTGGTTGTCTGCAAGGGATGTAATTGCTAGGCAGACAGTTAGGACAAGGAACTGGTGAGCCATGGATCGAAACTCTAGAAAACAAAAAGTTTTAAAAAATGACATAACTTGTTAAATATATCTGATGTATTCAGCACAGTTTAGTACAAGGACAAGAAAAAAAAATCTTGTCAACAGTTTACTGGAACACAGAGCTAATTTAATTAAGAAGCCATTACAATGAAGACAGACATTTCAGGACAGTAGCTTGCAACAAGTATATAACTGCCTTAATCACAGCCGAATTAATACTTACAGTGAAACATTTTTCTGTAATTCTGCTAAAGTTTGCTCTGGGGTTGTTTCTTATTCTAAGACCCAGGTGGATAGAATATTAGTGGCTTTGGCAATGGAAAATCAGAGGAGATAGGGAGCAGCATGTGCTGACTCACCTATCATGGTCGGAAGGATTTGGTAGCCCTGGTGGGCCAGTTTTCTGCAATGTATGTGGATGCCTGCACTACACCGCTCACCACAGGAATGGGAGAATGTGGGCTTGGTGATCTCAAGCAGGTAACTGAGTCCTCAAAGGTTGTGTGAGAGCAAGCAAAGGGAATGGCACAGGATGCCTCTATTCTTAGGTTCATAGGTTCATAGGTAGGTACTAGGCTATCGGCTCGAGGGCCTATATAAGCCTAGCCAAAAAGTACCCTGGCTTTTGCCACCCAAGAAAATTATTTTCATGTGCCACTGTCGAGCAGAGCCACAGAGGTGATCCCCAGGGTGAATTTCCTATCTCCCATCCAATCATCAAGATTTTTCTTGAAGAGTGCTAATGAGTAGCTTTGTTTGATATAGATAGGTAGTTTGTTCCAGAGTATGGGAAGTCTCTGGGACAGGAATCTATCCCTCCAGCATGTTCTGTTTATTGTGGTAACAAGGTTTAGGTCCCTAGAGCATGTAGCTCAGAGGGATTGGGATTTCTTTAAGTGGAGCATGTCTAAAAGCTTTGGGTTTGACATAGCTTTGTGTGTTAGGCAGAGATCACCTCTGAGTAGGCAATATGCGACGGAGTAAAGCTGCAGTTTTTTGAGACGATCTGCGTAGGGCATCTGTTTGAGGCCGGTAATCCTCTTTATGAGGTATTTCTGCGGCCTTTCTTCTGATGAAGATTTCCATATCAAAAACAGAGACTGTGTTAGGGCCATAAAAGAAAACACCTCTCATGACTACTTGAGTGCTGGCCATGCTATAGATTGGTGTTACCCTGCAGAGAGGGGAACAAATGATAAGTGGTGGCAGCTTAATGGTGGGCAAGTATGGGAGGGGTCACAAAAAATGGTACATAAAACAATTGCTGTAATCCTACTAGGGCAGGCACAATTATAGATTTTGACTTTTCAATATATCTGTTCAGTTGTTTCTTATTCTGGTTTCAGAGTTAGTGCAGATAGTGTCTATTACTGGCAAACAACCTCAGATATTACAGATTAGACTATAACTTTGAGAATTAGATCTGACAAGTCAAAATGCATCAAACAGTAAAACACAGTAAGCATTGTTTGGGAATAGTGAGTTACATTTTGCTTAGTACAGACAGATGTATGAATACACTTCTGGCTAAAACTGGAATCATGTTTATGACATGGGGAGCTATCTGAATATCCATTTATGGTAAAAAGTCACATATGAAAGCTGCCACTGTTTTACATCCTTAGTGAACACAACCAGGCTGACATGAACCAAGTCTGGGGACATTTCATCTTTAAAGCAGGCAATGTAACTGCTAAACTAAACAGTAGTCTTTCAAAAGCATGAAGGCTATGCTTCATTACTAGCATTACACTTACTGCCATTCCCCTCTGTCAATCACTGCTTCATTTCAACACTGTAACACATATCACTCACTGTCGTAAGGAGGTGTTCACCATGCATAGCAATTGCTCCCTATATAAACAGCTTTTAGAATTTCCTGTTCTGAGCATTTAGAATGATCACAAAGATCCCTTCATGCAAACTCTGAAAATAAATATGAGCATTACAAGACATGAAGGAAACTTACCCATCTTTATCTGGTCACTAAGAAGGCTGAGTTGCTCCGTGTACTACTTAGTAACAAGTCAGACTCATGAATTTATACAAAATTCTCAAGGTATCTGATAATTTATGGCCCCAATAAATAGGAGTGGAAGAGGAAAGTCAGTATGTATTATCTGCATTTTCTGCAGCATCTGAGATTTGAAGGCCATACAAATGAATGACTTGAGTTTGCAGTAAATGATGGGGGTTTTACTGTCAGAGTTCATGCTTTAGATAAGATACCTGTTCTTCTGTCACACTTTACCACTTGATATTTATTTAACTATTAAATAGTAAGTGATCTTGCGTATTTCCCTTAATAACCTGTTACATATTTTTTCCTAATTCTCAAACATTTCTTACTGGATGGAGAAGAGTGACATTCAGATGAAATACCATTCAACTAAGGTGTTCTTACCTGATATAATCTTGTCAGCTCATAGGTATTCTACCAGCTGGATAACAATCCTCAGATTTTCTTACATTCATTCTAATATGCAGGGTAGTTGGTGACAGGACTTAGTAGGTTACTGGGGTTGTTCATGGCCTGTTACATGGGAAAGAGGTAATGAAATGTGAAGCCTTGTTGCATCAGTACATACAGGTAAGTACTTGGAAAAATGATGTACAAATCATTCTTCAAATATTTCAAAACAGCAAGAGTACATGGTTGTATGTGAAATGCTTGTCAGTCAACAGTAATTAATTTCACCTTGAATATTCCAACATCAAAGTGCAGGTCCAGCTCTTCAGGCAGACCGTACTGATGGTATACAAATATTTCATAATACATTACTTTCCTTCCAGAAAACTACATATTTGCAGAATCCAGTTTTCCAAATCCTAAAGCTATGACTGTATACATTAAAAGTCAAAAGTGAATGCATGGATTACATGTGGCAGAATGACTTTATGAATCTGTTATTGAGACCAAAATGCCTACTCTCATTTTATCTCATTTACATTTTGAAATAGGGTTATTAAACTTTATTGGTAATGCTAACTTGCTGGATAGAAATGTGGCATGCAGTGTTCTAGTACATTCTATGTCATTTCTATATCTGTTGGCAGCCTTCCCAGAATAGCTGTAAAGTCTTGGCAGAACTTAATTGTGTTTACTTATGTGCTTTCTTACTTACTCTTGATGATGTGTGGTTACTCGCATATTTTTTCTGAATGCTGTATTGGTAAACATTTATTCTCTATAAGAATGCAGGTATCAGTAAATAGGCAATTCATGGTCCCACCCACAAAGCATGTTACTTAGCAAATATCAGAGTAAAGAGCTTGGGAAGCTTTTGGAATGGAAATGAATATACACAAAGGTAAAAATAATAGTAGTGGAAAGGAGACCAAATGGAGTAAAGTCCACAAATATGATAACTAGTCTCAGGACTCTGTTAATGACTTTCCTAAGATGTTCTCACTAATGAGAGGAATACTTGGATATTGCATTACTTATGGAAGCCTAGTATATACAGACTCTTACCCAGACACCAAGAAGCATGAATTCAGCCCATAAGAAGGGCATTATGTGTGAAAGTGCAGATGGTTTGGATTTAGCATAATGGTTAAGGTAACTAAACACTTAAAACCACTGGAAAGGCCCACACTAAATAACAAAACAGAATGCTGTTAACTCAAAATAAGCTTCTTGAGACTTAAATAAAGTGTAGCGCTTTTGTTCATTTAGTACAAGAACTTCTTCAAAACTTAATAACACAAGTGAACCATTTAATTTATACAATACATTCAAATCAATTAGCCAATAAAATTAATAGTAAAATATTTTAAATAAGGCAACCCCTAGAAAATGTAAAAGGGCAGTCTAACATAATTTATTCTTCAGTAAACATTTAATATTAATAACATCATTCAAACCTGGCTTTTATCTGCTCTTAGTGCAGTTTGCCATTTTAATTCTTTAATTTCCAACATATTGTTAATACTACCAATAAAAGACATTTGGTCAACACTGTCTAAATAAAAAAAAAAAAACAACGTAATTTATTATATTCAGAAGCATGCCTGGCTAATGCATTTGTAAAATCCCTTAATAACAGCACAGTGCTCACAAATCCTTTGAGACGGTGCTCTAATCTAACAGTTCGCCATATAAAAACTTTTGCAATTATAGCAACTTGCTAAATAAACTAATCTACCGATTTTACAATTATATCTTTGCTTAGCATTGACACACTTTCTAAGATGTTTTAAATTATCACTGTTGATAAACTTTATAAACCTACACTGCTTACAATTTTAACTTGGGTAGGTCCCTATAGGTCCACAGCCTAAACTCACAAAGCCTTATTAGAATCTTTTTGTAAATAACATGTGGACGGTCACCTACAACTCAAACTAGTTCACCATTTCCCAAAGTAATTGTCCAATTATCATGTACCACTCTTTGCATTTCTTTAGAATCAACACTAATGGGGATGGGGAAAGGCAAACAATTCCCAAACCCACTTAAATTAACTTCATCCTCCTTCAGAACAAAACCACTAGTTACAATAGGTGGACACTAAGTGTGTCTAAAACAAATGACATCATCTTTAATTTTGTCTAACTTGGATTTTGGATAGCATGTATCTATAAACATTCTAATTAAGCAATCTACTTCACTAAAAAATGTTCATCTTGACTGATCAGTCTACTTAGCCAGATGATTTGCCCTCTAACATTATTTCATTTTATAAAATGTGGTTGTTGACTACTGAAATGCAAATAATTGTTAGTGAAAGTTTTCTTTCTATGCATACTACTAAAGAAACACTTGGAACCAACATATGGTGATATTTAGGTCTAAAATATTAACCTTAGTTCCCAACTCACCAATGTCAAAAGTAATCCCTCTAATATACTGATTAATTTATTTAAAAAAATATGTCAAAATCAGTCTTACTGTCTGTCCAAATAAAAATAAATAAATTATAACATATCTGTTATAAAAGGAGAATTATACAATGACCCTCCATTAATATTCTAAAACGTGCACACTGATTGGTCAGCATGCACGTTCTAAATCAGAGTTATACTAATGGAAAAAGGTCTGGTCACCCGGACTTTTTCCATTAGTATAACTCTTTTTTTAAAGCAATGGAGAACGCAAGATCTCCGTTGCTTTTTACACACTGTCTCACTACGTTAAACGAGATTAACATAGCTTGACAGCTTTAAAAAAAAGTAACTGAGATCTTCCTATCTCCGTTGCTTTTTTTAAAGGTGTCTCACTATGTTAAATGGGTTTAACATAGCGATTCAACTTTAAAAAAAAGCAAAGGAGATTCTCCATTGCTTTTTTTTAAAGCTGTCTCGCTATGTTAAACTCCTTTAACATAGCGAGACACTTTGTAAAAAGCAACGGAGATATTGCTTTCTCCGTTGCTTTTTTCAAAAGACAGCTTTAAAAAAAGCAACGGAGATTCTCCGTTGCTTTTTTTTTAAAGCTGTCTCGCTATGTTAAACTCATTTAACATAGCAAGACAGTTTGTAAAAAGCAACGGAGATCTTGCTTTCTCCGTTGCTTTTGCCCACAACTCTGATATACTGCGTAAGCATACGCATGCGCAGTACATCAGAACTTCCGCAGAATACCAGACAGCTGCGGAAGGGCAGCAAGGAGGCATTATGCAATGCCATTATTTAAGAAAAGTATTTTTTTTTCTTAAATAATGTCATTGTATAATAGCAATAACCCACTTCTGGGTGTGGGTAATGCTGGATTTGCCCATGGTTGTCTTTGTTTGGCCACTCGGGCTTCGCCCTTGTGACCAAACCACACCAACCGTGGGTAAATCCAGCATTACCCACACCCAGGCGTGGCTTATTGCTGTAATATTTGAAAAGCTCTAACTTGGATAGAACAGTTCTTTCCCAACAAAAGAAAAACAAAAACAAAATAGCAAAAGCAGGAGCCATTTTGGCTCCTATAGCTACACCACATTTTTGTTGGTAAATGTTGCCATCAAATAAAAATAAATTGTCAATACTATATCTAACAATATACAAAATAGTATTAATTTTGATATTGCTAAAGTTAGTAAAATTACATAAAAAATTCCTAACAAAATCAATACCTAAAGTGTGGTCAACAGAGGTGTACAAAGAACCCACATCAATGGTAATGAGAATTGTTTCTGTACCCAAAGAGGTGTAATTCTTCAGGAAATCCAGGAAAAATCCATGAATCTTTCAAAAAACACTTATTTTTCCAAGTCAGGGGATTTAACTAACTGTCAAGATAGTAGACTATGGTGACAGTCTTATTCTATCATGCTGAAACAATAGGCCTGAAAGGTGCATTAATGGGATCTTTGTGTGTTTTTGGAATCACAAAAATTGTTCCTAATTGAGGCTGGTCAACAAACAGAAACTTGTAAGATGCCAAATCTATGTACCCCTGATTCAACAGGTCCAACAACAGATCATCAACATTTCTAAAAACTTTTCTAGCAAAATCAGTACAGATTAAGATCTTTGCTTCATAGACAAAGTACAGGGTTTGATTCTGACCTCGGGTTATCGTCTAGGCTTAAAATGTCACTTCAGGGCAGTTAGTCTAGTATTCACCTATGAATAGCTATTTACATAAAGGCACTGGTAAGGAGGTCAGAAATAAAGATCACAAGTAGCGAAATGTCTGTGGGTAACACTGAAGACAGAAAGTGGTACATTGATCTGTAGAGAAGTTTTACACAAACATTTCCTCTGAGTTTCAGAGCAAGGGAAAAGACAATACAACTGTGAAGCTGATGCTCAGAACATCATAAAAAGTGATTTTTTTTAACGAATGCTTACAAATATGTCATGTTAATTAAAGCACATTTTCTTTAGGCATACCCAAGAGAAAGATCATTCTACATGTTTTGCTTTGGCAGTCCTCAAATCCCTTGAGTTTATAATCCATTAAAATGGGGTGAGGGGGTCATAAGAACAGCCACCATAGCAGCAGCAACATTAGTACCACCTGCTAGATGAAACTCGT